>NC_060142.1:374237191-374540221 GCF_021461385.2 Schistocerca piceifrons
TAATGTGGTTCGAGGTCTTGTGGGATGGGATTTGCCCTCTGCCAGAACACACATCCACTGTTTCATCTATGCCTTACCCCTCATCCATGAAGGAGCTTTAGGTCTTCCTATGGAAGATAGCCTACTACCATGAATTCCTGCTGGGGGCAGCCACATTGGCCCAGATTGTGAACGTGCTTCTCAAAGGTTGAAACCCAAACTACTCTTGGCCCCTTGTTTAGCCACATTCTCTCTGGACCAGCAGATAGTTTTGGCAACTGACTTCACAGTATGGCCTCAGCACAGTCCTATCACACCAATATGCCAACGGCCCTGAAGAACCTGTTGCTTTCACCTTTAAATCTCTCACTACATCCCAGCTGCTTTACTCTCAGGTGGAAAAAGAGGCACTTGCCATATTCTATGCTCTCCAGAAATTTCGAGTTTTTTTTTGTACGACTCCAAGTTCCACCTTATTACTGTCCATAAACCCTTGATTTCCTTGTTCAACTCTTACACTTCCTTGCCTGACAAGGCAGCACACCGCAACAATGCTAGGCCCTGTTCTCATCTTGCTACTATTACAAAATCCATTTTCAACCTACGCCTAAACATGCCAATGCAAATGCCTTTTACTGCCTTGCTGTGGTCCTGATCCCAACTTTGATCATGAAGAATTAATTTGCTGTTTGAGACTTTCCTGAAATAAGAACTGCTGAATTGGTTCAAGGGTGTCACTTTGGATAATGCTGTAGAAGCTGCACAATATTTCAACAAGACAGCTACTCTTCAGGTGCTTACTGGCATGTTGCTGAAGACCTACTGTGTTGCTAGAAAAGCACAGGCACCAAGTGTTGGGACTGTAATGTCACTGTAGACAAATCATAGAGCACAGTTACATCCAGTGCCTACTGCTAGAGATACTTTTATTTGATGTTTCTTGAACACAGCCTGCCAATGATAAAGGACATGTGATCAACATAGGGTAGAAAAATTATCCTCATGTAGTCCTGTTTCTTCTGGCTGTTCTTTAGCTTTAGTTTGCGCATGTTGAAATGCATTATGGATCTGTTTATCAGAGTACCCATTTTGTACAAACACAGATTGCTATCCTCTGCCGATAAGCTCCCTGCATCTGAGATAACTCTAGCACTATGAAACAGAGTCCGTAATATGCCACTGCATTAGATGGGTAATGACAGCTCATACGTATAGGTCTGTGTGAGTTGCTTTATGAAACACATTGTGATCCAAGGAACCATCTCTGTTTCTGCGGATCAAGACATCTAAGAACGGGAGGTCTCCATTTTTTACCTCTTCCAAGTTGAAACAGATGCTCGGTTGGAGAGAGTTAAGCTGTTCCAGAAATGCAGGAAATGCTGCTGCTCCATGTGGCCAAACTACGAAGGTGTCATCCACATATCTCCACAAACATTTAGGTTTCAACACCACTGAATTAAGTGCTCTTTCCTCGAAGTATTCCATAAAAAGGTCAGCTACTATGGGAGACAAAAGGTTACCCATAGCAACACTGTATGTCTGCTCAAAATATTGCTCATTAAATAAAAAGTAAGTTGAGATGAGCACATGTTTGAATAGATGTAAGATGTCCCCAACCAACTTAGTTTCTATAAGTTGTAATGAATCCACCAGAGGCACTCATGTGTACTAAGAGACCACACTGAAACTCACTAATGCGTCAGCTGGTTTGAGGCACAAAATCTTCAGTCATCTTATAAAATCTTCTGAGTTTTGAACGTGATTGAGCCATGTGGCTTGATCAGCGATACTCCGGCCACCAGTATAGGTCATCTTTCCGGTGGTGTGTGCAGAGCCTGCAAGGGGCGCCACCTACTGGGCCAATCGGGGAACGGGCGGTAAGCTCTAGCAAGTAGTGTGGGATTTTGCTTTGGGACGCCTAGAAGTAACGTCGTTGGGGAAATCTGGTGGACAGTACAGGCGCCGTGCGAGGCAGCAGGAAGAGCACATCTAAAAGGGGCTGTTACCCGGGTGACAGCCCCAGAGCAAATATCGCTGGCATGGAAGCAGTCACATTACTGGGAAGCCGTTTGTGTATTTCGCTTCCTGCATGTCTCCTGGCATCGGGATCTGTTGCGGCTGGCTCCGTCGAACAAGCAAGAGGGTAAGGGCCTTGATTGTGCTGTAAATTGTGGCTGGAATCGACTACTGGGTTCAGTGCTGTTGACTGCATTTTCTTGGCCAGCCGTTGCTACTCCTACTGAGTCTGTCCTCAAATGTGTTAATTTCAACTTGCTTAGTACACACATAAGATAATAGATTTGTACTTCTTAGCTGATGTTCATTAATAGGTTGATTAATTCTACAGATGATGTGCTGTAATAAATTATTGTATTTCTAGTTACTTAAGGCAGATGTCAGTCTGCTGTAGTTATCCACTAGTTCTCGGATTTCTCGTGCCTATTTGTGACCACTGCTGCTCCCGTTTGAGGATCCATGGCGAGCCTGTATTGGAAACAGCTGAGTGAGCAGGTGTCCGCTTCTGGACGTAGTTTGTTGAGTGCCACGAGATTGCTTGGTCACATTAAATTTTATATTTAATATCCTACATTGAGTAAATAATTTTTAACTTATTTCACCAAATGTGTAATAGGCCATAAGTGCCGTGGTTTATAAATGTTTAAATTTTGAAGTAACTTGCTCTCACCTAAATGGTAAATTTAAACATGTAAGGTAATTTTAAAAATGTGTTGATGGTTTTATTTGTCTTGTTTAAATGCACCAAATAAATGTTCAGTGCAATTGTCGATGGTGATTGCCTGATGTGTCACTTGGTCCAATCCTACCACCCCACAGCCTATTGTGCCGAGCTTGCGTCGTTGTGTAAAAGGTTGAATTCCATGCTGTGCTAACACATCAGTGATATTTATATTTTCCTACCAAAGGGCTTAGAAGAAACGCCAAATATTTTGGTAGGTAAAGTCTTGGGGCTCCTATATTCTTCACGATGGGGCAACGCAGGACCCCTTCCTTATGGATCGTATGCAGCCCATTAAGTTGTGGTTGAGCTGGCACTTTTACCCTTAATTTCTTTTTAAAATGTTCAGGAAACTGGCTAGACTTGAGAAGCGCAGATGTCTTCTGTTGTACCGCATCAGTTGGATCCTCCTGAAAACGACGATATGCCGAGTCCTGCAGTAAATCCATCATCTTGCCGAAGTAAGATGTTGCAGGCAAAAGAACAGTAGTGTTTCCCTCGTCAACAGGTAAAATCAGTATTTCTGTGTCTTCTCTTAAAGAACGGAGAGCTTTCCTTTCCTCATTGTTGATGTTCTGCTTGGGTGCAGGCATCCTGGTTAGGGCCCTACAAGCCTCTCCCCATATTTCTTCAGCAGTCTCACTCTGATGTTTCAAGACACATTGCTCAATGGCACTGATAAATAACCCTCGATAAGCAAGGTCTTCGAAGTGGGTGCAAAGTTTAGTCCCTTTTCCAACACCAATATCACTCAGCTGTTTATCTGTGAAATTAAACACATTACTTCTACATGGTTAATGTTCATGTGATGACTGGTGTGTAAAGCAATGGAACTTTGAAGTTTGACATGCCACGGCCTGTTTCCGTGTCCAGTCTGAAAGCGACCATGTTTTACTGTCCACCCTCTCCCAGGAATTCGCTCCCAGCCACGATGAGATATTCAGAGGTAGTGAAAGCAAGTTCCTGGAGACTAATTCTCATCTAATGTAACATATTCTCTCTCTCACCAACACCATGCTGGCTCACTGTTTGATCCTCTTGGTGGCCGCAGAGTCTATATAATTAGTACATTTGGCAAATGTCGGTATAGTTTGCTGGTCCTAACATCTCAATAAAAAGGCGAGAGAGCACAACAGTCTGTTTCTCTTGTTGTGGAGTTCATCGAACTCACATATTCTGTTTACTATCACCTTCCAGTAGAGGTACCAGATGTGCTGTTTGAGACTTCCCTGACACAGTAATTACTTCATTGGTTTATGGGCACTGCATCAGATAGTCTTGTAGAAACTGTACAATATTTCACAAGACAACTGCTTGTCATCTTCAGGTGCTTACTGACTATTGGTAAGCACCTGAAGACGACAAGCAACTGTCATGTTGAAATATTGTACAGCTTCTACAACATTATCAGACGCAACAGCCATGAACCAATGAAGCCAGGATTGCTTTGCTTCCATCTTGATATTGAAACCCAGGCTGCGGCCAAGGGTTTCCTAACTACGAGCTCACACATAGCAGCTGCCATTGCCACCGACCCTATTCTCTGCCAGGTGGTTTGGTTTGTTCAGCAGGACCGTCCACATATATCACCAGATTGGGCTTCAGTCACCCTGCACAATTTGTTTTCCTGATGGTTGTATACATGGAAGAATCCTGGAGACACTAAAAGGTATCAGATAGATTGTATAATGGTAAGACAGAGATTTAGGAACCAGGTTATAAATTGCAAGACATTTCCAGGGGCAGATGTGGACTCTGACCACAATCTATTGGTTATGAACTGTATATTAAAACTGAAGAAACTGCAAAAAGGTGGGAATTTAAGGAGATGGGACCTGGATAAACTGACTAAACCAGAGGTTGTACAGAGTTTCAGGGAGAGCATAAGGGAACAATTGACAGGAATGGGGGAAAGAAGTACAGTAGAAGAAGAATGGGTAGCTCTGAGGGATGAAGTAGTGAAGGCAGCAGAGGATCAAGTAGGTAAAAATGCGAGGGCTAATAGAAATCCTTGGGTAACAGAAGAAATATTGAATTTAATTGATGAAAGGAGAAAATATAAAAATGCAGTAAATGAAGCAGGCAAAAGGGAATACAAACGTCTCAGAAATGAGATCAACAGGAAGTGCAAAATGGTTAAGCAGGGATGGCTAGAGCACAAATGTAGAGGCTTATTTCACTAGCGGTAAGATAGATACTGCCTACAGGAAAATTAAAGAGACCTTTGGAGAAAAGAGAACCACTTGCATGAATATCAAGAGCTCAGATGGAAACCCAGTTCTAACCAAAGAAGGGAAAGCAGAAAGGTGGAAGGAGTATATGGAGGGTCTATACAAGGGCAATGTACTTGAGGACAATATTATGGAACTGGAAGAGAATGTAGATGAAGATGAAATGGGAGATACGATACTGCGTGAAGAGTTTGACGGAGCACTGAAAGACCTGCGCCGAAACAAGGCCCCAGGAGTAGACAACATTCCATTAGAACTACTGACGGCCTTGGGAGAGCCAGTCCTGACAAAACTCTACCATCTGGTGACTAAGATGTATGAAACAGGCGAAATATCTTCAGACTTCAAGAAGAATATAATAATTCCAATCCCAAAGAAAGCAGCGTTGACAGATGTGAAAATTACCGAACTATCAGTTTAATAAATCACAGCTGCAAAATACTAACATGAATTCTTCACAGACGAATGGAAAAACTGGTAGAAGCCGACCTCGGGGAAGATCAGTTTGGATTCCGTGGAAATATTGGAACACGTGAGGCAATACTGACATTACGACTTATCTTAGAAGAAAGATTAAGGAAAGGCAAACCTACATTTCTAGCATTTGTAGACTTAAAGAAAACTTTTGACTATGTTGACTGGAATACTCTCTTTCAGATTCGAAAGGTGGCAGGGGTAAAATACAGAGAGCGAAAGGCTATTTACAATTTGTACAGAAACCAGATGGCAGTTATAAGAGTCGAGGGGCATGAAAGGGAAGCAGTGGTTGGGAAGAGAGTGAGACAGGGTTGTAGCCTCTCCCCAATGTTATTCAATCTGTATATTGAGCAAGCAGTAAAGGAAACAAAAGAAAAATTTGGAGTAGGTATTAAAATCCACTGAGAAGAAATAAAAACTTTGAGGTTCGACCGATGACACTGTAATTCTGTCAGAGACAGCAAAGTACTTGGAAGAGCAGTTGAACGGAATGGACAGTATCTTGAAGGGAAGATATAAGATGAACATCAACAAAAGCAAAACAAGGATAATGGAATGTAGTCGAATTAAGTCGGGTGATGCTGAGGGAATTAGATTAGGAAATGAGACACTTAAAGTAGTAAAGGTGTTTTGCTATTTGGGGAGCAAAATAACTGATGATGGTCGATGTAGAGAGGATATACAATGTAGGCTGGCAATGGCAAGGAAAGCATTTCTGAAGAAGAGAAATTTGTTAACATCGAGTATAGATTTAAGTGTCAGGAAGTCGTTTCTGAAAGTATTTGTATGGAATGCAGCCATGTTTGGAAGTGAAACATGGACGATAAATAGTTTGGACAGGAAGAGAATAGAAGCTTTCGAAATGTGGTGCTACAGAAGAATGCTGAAGATTAGATGAGTAGATCACATAACTAATGAGGAGGTACTGAATAGGATTGGGGAGAAGAGGAGTTTGTGGCACAACTTGACGAGAAGAAGGGACCGGTTGGTAGGACAATGTTTTGAGGCATCAAGGAATCACAAATTTAGCATTGGAGGGCAGCGTGGAGGGTAAAAATCGTAGAGGGAGACCGAGAGATGAATACACTAAGCAGATTCAGAAGGATGTAGGTTGCAGTAGGTACTGGGAGATGAAGAAACTTGCACAGGATAGGGTAGCATGGAGAGCTGCATCAAACCAGTCTCAGGACTGAAGATCACAACAACAACAACAGTGCCTCTCTGTCTTTAATGGTGTTTTGTTGTTGTCCAAGGAAGGCCTCTGTCCTAGAGTGGTCATTTCTATTGCGTTATGGCAGTAGGTTCTGCATTTTGTCCACCAGGGCCACTGGGGAGTTTCACACACCAAGCTATTGACTAGGAGACCTGTTTTTCGACCAGCGATTGGCTGCAAGATTTTTTGTTTTGTCATGGCATGTGAGCAGTGAGCCTGACAACATGCAGCTCCCAGAGTGTCTCTGTCCCCTTGGTCCACTTCACACTAACCCTGGGACTGCATTCATGTAGACTTTTCGGGTCCCCTCTTGAATGCCTATTGGCTCTAAGTTGTGGGTGCATTTTCCTGGTTTCCTTACTTTCCCCAGTGTGCATCGACATTGGCATATGTCACAATTCATATGCTTTTGAGGGTCTTGTTCTATTTTTGTCTTGTAGCTTCGTTTCAAATAATTAGCCACAGTTTGTTTCTCACACTCAATTGTTTTGTTCCCGTCATGGTCTTCGTCATGTTACGGCCCCGCCACTCCATTCTCGATCAAAGGATGAGGCGAAACAACCAGTGCATATGTTCAATTCCCAAATGAAAATGTTTGTTGCGGATTCTTCGCCAGTTAACGCCATTCTCGATTTTCTGAGTACCTATTGCTTCACACCTACGGGAGAGCAGAGTCCAGGAGAGCTGTCGCACAGCCAGCAGCCGTCCACGTTCCTCCACCTTCTGCAGCCTGAGCCGCACCTGCTGCGGTCGGGTTCGTCCAACTGCTTTGCACCAGTATTGTAGGTGTGGGCATGAGCGTTTAGTCATCAGCTGAAATGGATACCAGCCACTGTTGTCTGCCACCGGGTATGCCGTCTCTCTGATGTCCTTGTGGCTGACGGGTTGGTTGCATGCCACTTTGATCAGTTGCACCCCTTCTCACCACCAGAAGCTACCTGTTCCCGGACATGGACTCAATCACCCTCCGCCTCGAGCCTGTTATCGCCTGCTGTGGAGGCACTCCCATCCCATTGGCTGCCTCCTTCATGTGTGGTGCCCTGGGGTCACAGCTTCCCAGAGCCATGTTCTGGTCTGTCTCCGGCCTAGGGTCCATTGTCTCAGCCTACTGTTCCAGTAGGTCTGCCTCCACTGGGCCCTTCACCATCATTGATCGTCTCAGCCACTGTCACCAGTGGGTCCAACCCCACATCCTCCGTACTGAGACGTGCCTGCTGATGACAACGTAGAGACGGCTATGGCACCGTGCTCCCCGGTGCTGTTGTTGGGCGCAGCACGGACCCACTACTGTCGGGTATGCCCATGTCTCCATGCATTCCGATCCTATGGTCTGGTGCCCCCACTGTTGGCACCAGCTGCCACCATTCTGAATACAACGGATGTATCTCTCATCGGGATGTCAGTAGCTCCTCCGTCACTCTGGCGCCCTTTTCACACGGGAGAGGTGTGCTGTATCCTGCTACTAGCAGATGTGAGTGTGAATGCGTCGAGTGTAGCATTGCCACGTGTGCTTAAATCAGCCACCAACTGTAACAGTGTGGGTCGGCCACTAAGAGTCCACCTGTAGGAAGTGTGCACACAGCACAGTCTCCACTGAGTCATCTACCCACGACTCACACCTATATACATGTATTCACACTCAGTATGCTCTTTTAGTTTATACTGCTCACATTAGTCATTGTATGTATCGCTTGTATTGCACCTTGTGTATGATTCTTTTATCTAGTTATGAGTAGAGTTATGAGAGGCATATTCCCGTTATTGTTCAGAGGTTTATTAATAAAGCCATATTTTTGTTACTTGGATCAGTTTTGTGTTTTATTTGGTTACTTACATTCAAATGGCATAACTGGTGGAACAAACACCTAAATTAATACCATTATGTTCTACAGTGTGTTCAGTAACACTGGGACACAGAATTGTATCATACCAGACTTGAAAGTTCAGTAAATCATTTCGCTACAGAATATTCAAGTAGCTTGCAGGTTAACTGAAAGATGACATGCACATGTTTACAGGTGATCCTTCCCTTGGAGCAGTGCGCTTTGTCAGCTGCCTTGGCTAACCTTCCCTTGAATTTATGCTAAGCAGACTGTTCTGACAGAAGTTATCTTTCACAAAGTCAGCCACTTTTATAGCTTACTGTTTACAAATCAGATTATATCCGATATTTTGACTTGTTATTACTCAAGCTGCTCTCAGTTTCACCCTCTCAGATGTGAGGATAACAAACTAATTAATGTAGTATGTACTCAGATTATAACTGATTAATCAGCTTCTGAGAAAATTTTAGTTTTCTGCACTCATGTTCCTTAAAGAGATCCTCACTAAATATAAGTTTTTCAAGAATGCGCATTTGTCATACCCTATTGACAGGCAACAGCCAGAAGCTATGGTACCTCCAGCTGTGCATTCATCTCAGAACTCACATCCACAGGGATGGCATCTTGAGCTATTCACTCACCCTGTACTTATTCCACTGCTACAAAACACACAGTACACAAGAGCGAGCCTCTTTTGGAGAAAACCTGGCAATTATAAGTTGACTAGGTACTAAACTCTCAATAAATATCAAAGAACCTGTCTACAGTGGCAGTAACCTACAGTCAGTTAAGACTGTTCATAATGAAGTCTCAAGATGCCAGCTTCACCAGCCTCTCCACTTAGACATCCTCAAGAGAGTTATTTCTGAACACTAGAGATCAAAATAGGCACTCTAAAATTTCTTTGGCTTCAATATTTGCCTGGTCTTATGCTGGTTTTATTTTTGCTCCTTATGAGCCTCTGTCATGACTCAAAGAGTCCCAAGTGACTTTTCCTTCACTAGATCATTTCTTTCAATGAAGGAGCCATCGATAATAACATCTAGAGATACTGCCTCTGTGTGTGTTAGTCCTCCACTGTTCGTTTCTGTTTTGGCAATAAGTATGAAGTCTCCTTTTATATATTCTGATTGTTTATCTTAAATTATGCTAGAAATATTTCAAGTAAACATACCTTCCAATTCCTGCTGCAAGTCAGAAGCCTGGCAACGAGAACTTCTTTCCTGTGATAGCTGTCCTTCAAGAGTTGCAACCTCTTGCTGTAGATTCTCTCTTTGCAACTGTAGAGATGTTAACTTGCTCTGCAATTCACCTTGCACCTGTTCTGCTGTAGATTTTGCTAATGTCAACTCTGCAACCTGCTTCCGGAGACGAGTATTGCTTTCCTGCATGTCTGTCAACTAAATCAAAAAGGTCATGGTGAGTTGGACATCTTGGAATATTTATCTTTTACTCATTACATTTGCTTGTGTGTTCACTTGCCTGTTTTTCTAAGACATTTATCTTGTCATTAGTTTGTTGATTATTGTTCATTTCTCTTGTTCGTTTATTCTGCTCATCTTCCAATTTTCGTTTCATTTCCTGGAGAACCACTTCAGTCTTTCTCCGGATATCAGCTTCTGCCTCAGCTTTCCGCAGCAACTAGAGTGGCAAAACAACAGAAACATTTGTTATCTAATTCGATAAACACTACATGTTATTAAACAGAACATTTTTCTACTCTAAAAAGTATGATCAGTTTGAATGGATGCATACTTTTATAATATATAAAATGATTTCACCTCTTTGATTTCCTGTTTATGGAGGGTTATCCTCTTCTCCAACTGATCATTCATCTCTTCTATTTCTGCTTTCCTCTGATTCACTTCTTCCAGTTGTATGTACACAGATGCGTGTTTAGCTTCAAGACACTTCACAAGAGAACGCTGGTTTTCTAGTTCTGCCTCCAACTGAGTAACTTGTTCAGCAGATTCCAATATTGTCTTCGCTGTTTCAGCTTCACTCTAAACAAAAGGTACATTATAGTCAATACTCAGATGTACGCCATTTTACACAATGCAGTAGCAGCAAAACACAGAACTGCAGTCTCAGGCAACTGAGATAGGTTTCAGTTGTCTGAGATTGCAGACATGTGTGCAAGTTGCATTTGCGTGTGTGTGTGTGTGTGTGTGTGTGTGTGTGTGTGTGTGTGTGTGTGTGCGCGCGCGCGCGCATGTGTGTCTACTGCTGACAAAGGTCTCAATGGCCGAAAGCTGTAAGTGTGGGAATCTTTTTGTTGTGCCTATCGCGACTTGGCATCTCCGCTATATGGTGAGTAGCAACTTTCCTTCTCTAATATTGTTACATTTTATGTATTGTGATTGTTTATCCTAATTTTTGGAAGACATATTTTGATTATACATACTTCTCCATTACTGTTTCAAGTAAGATGCCTGGTGAAGAGAAGTTTTCCATGATAGTTGTCCCTTGAGAACAGCAATATTTTGTAGCGGATTCTCTCTTTGCAACTGTAGTCATGTTTAGTGTCAAAAGATTGTTGATGTTGGGTGAAATACCTCCATACATACTGAATGGAGAAGCAGTGCATTACCTCAAAATAATTCTTATTATGAATCACCATAAACAACCTTAAATACTGCAGTAAATTGTGTGCAAAAAAGTAATCCTGGTAAGCCATATCAGTCCATACAGTATTTACAAGACTGCAGCTACCACTCTCACAATGTGATTCCCTTTGCCTTCTGCCCTACACAGCTTAAGCTGTTAGTTTTACCACTGTCACTGACAATTGTCAGACATATTACAGTTTTCACTTCAGAAACAGACAAGCTTGTTCATACTCTATCAGCAGCATTGTATCATGCTGATGGCTTTCGATACATGTCCTGTTAGCATAACTGGCCCAGTACACATATCAGCATATCTCTCAACATTATGTGTAAATTGGTAACTCCGCAACTGAATGACTCTTCAACAGAAACTACACTTACTTGGCAGGATGACATGGCTGCCAAACTATAGAAATGTAGTTGCCATCAAGAAGAGACTTACAGTCAAGCACTAATATCCCAACTATATCATTTTCCCTGTTCCACATCAATCACAATGTAGGTCAAGATTGAAATGAAGTACAGCTACTATTGAAGTTCAGAGGATGCTACAGGTAAAAATCAGAACTTTAGGCAAAGACTATCTGCTAACTGAAAGAATCATATCTGCCAAATGTATAGTGCGAGTCAAAAAGTACTTTACAACTTTAAAATGGTATATAAATTTATTGAGGTAACCTACAGAATTGGTGGACATGTCATTTTGTAGCAAACAACCTCAAGTTTCATATAAAAGTGTCAAGTTTCATTCTGGTTTGAAGTGGGTACTATTTGCGATGTGGCAAACATCCCACCGGTAATCAATTTCTTCCCAAATTTGTTGCAGTAAATCAGGTGTAACGTGTGCAGTGCAGGTAAGATTTTTCAGATTGGTTGAACTGTTTGGCAGTGGAGAAACAGACACCAGAGAAAGAAATCCATTGGTGTCAAATCCAGGGAGTGAGGAAGCCATGCAACTGGCCCTTTACACCCAATCTACCGACCTGCGAGGAAATTATCGAGGAAACCTCAAACTTCTATGAGGAAACGAAGTGGTTCACCATCTTGCTGGTAGTAAACCATCCCATCTCAGTCACTCTCATCAATCTGTGGAATCGAAAGGTTTTCAAGCAAATTCAGATACACAACACCAGTGACAGTTTTCTGCATGGAGAAGAAAGGATCATACACTTTCACTTTCAAATTTGCTAAGGGCACTAAACACGTTAACTTTGGGACTGTCATGAAAGTGTTCCATAGTTGCATGTGGATTTTCACTGCACCATATTTACACCAAACAGTTGCTGCAGAGTTTGGTTTACAAAACCAAAACAAACAGCAAGCATGCTCCACAACAGTGAAAGTAGCCATTTTAACAGTGCACTATGCTGGTGCTCCTGATGGTGGAATGGGGTAATGACGCACTACATGTAAATCGAAGTTTACAGATTGTTTGCTGCAAAATGACACATCTACTGATTCTATACGTAATCTCAAAAAAATTCTGCATCATTCCAAATTTGTGAAGTCCTTTTTAACTCAACCTTTTTTTTAAAATAAAAAAAAACACACACCTCCTAATAAACGTATACTCTTTTCTTAACTGTTTCCAAGTAAACCAATGAAAACTACTAGGAACGGGAAACATTTAACGTCGTCCTTACTAACTATGTCAGTATGCAGTTCACTTGCGCATGGTGCAGTTGTTTACCTCAAGTCTCAGTCCGACAGTGCTTGTTGTAGTGCACGGTACTACGTGTTGCTACATGAACAACGAACACAGTTTTGTGTAGTGAAAATGTCTTGGATCTTCACACATGCAGAGTATGCTGACCTGGTGTTTGTCTATGGTTTGTCCAATGGGAATTCCAGAGCTGCTGTGCGAGAATACCAACAATGGTTTCTGAATCGCAGAGGGCCAGATAGCAGGGTGTTTCACAGATTGCTTGAGCGTGGTATACTTTCCAGTGTAAATGTTGTCTCTGAATGTCCCGTACAACAAACTCTTAATGGAGTTGAGAACATTCTTTAAGTAGTAGAACGCAACCCTACTATTAGCTCTAGAAGAATTGTTGTCCAACTTAGTATTCTTCAAACATGAGCATGGTCTGTATCCCTTTCATCGCCAGAGTGTACAACATCTGCAAGAAGGAAATGCTGCCACCGGGCAAGAATTCTGTCAATGGATCATTGCCAATGAGTGATTAATTCCACGTATTCTGTTCACTGATGAGTCAACATTTACCCGCAACAGAATCAACACCACACGCAACTCTCATGTATGGGCAAATGAAAATGTGCACACTACTGTGGAAACGAATTTTCAATGACAGTTCTCAGTCAACATGTGGTATAGTATTATTGAAGACCAACTCATCAGTCCAGTTGTTTTAGATAACCATCTTACTGGGAGACAGTATCTTGAGTTTCTTCAAAATGTGTTACCAGAGTACTTGGAGGATATCCCTTTGGCAACACGAGCTCGTATGTATTTTCAGTATCACAGAGCTTCTACACATTCCGTATGGCCAGTGACACAGTATCTCAACACAACGTATCCTGGTCACTGGATCGGTCGCCATGGAGTCATTGCTTGGCCACCGAGGTCACCCAGTCTTACCCCATTGGATTACAGTTTGTGGGGGTGGCTGAAGAGCGATGTCTACAAGTGCAGAATGGACGCATGAGAGGAACTTCTCGCTCATATTTTACTTGCTTGTGTGCAGGTACATGAATGCAAAACTGAACTCTGATTGGCAACACAACACCTATCTATAAGAGCAGCAACATGCATTGAAGTTGACAGTAGACTGTTTGAACATCTGTGAGGAAATGTACATAACTAAACAAACCATAACATAACAGTATCTTAATTTGCCATCACCTGCACCTTTCCCGTTCCTAGCTGTTTTCATTGGTTTACCCGGAGACAGTCAAGAAAAGGGCATATGTTTATTAGAAGTTTTTTTGTTCAGAATCACCAGTAGTATCACCCTCAAAGCATGTACCTTTCCTCCTGACTCACTCTGTATAAACACATAAGGGGTTTAGAGGGAAAAGATCAGACGATAAACATAAATTACTATTCAACACAGAGACTACAATGAAGTACAGATAAAATTACATTAACTAATGCTTCTGCACTAAATACAGGCCAAATATAGGTAGACTGACTGATTTTGTATGTGTAAGTGGCAGTCAAATGAAAACAACACACTACATAATAAGTCCGGTGCAGGTACTGGTAAGGCAGGTATGTGGGTGTACAGAAGTGCTCTCTAATGAGAATCAAGAAGGAACAGTGTGAATGTTCACTACATCTACATCTACATTTATACTTCGCAAGCCACCCAACGGTATGTGGCGGAGGGCACATTACGTGCCACTGTCATTACCTCCCTTTCCTGTTCCAGTCGTGTATGGTTCGTGGGAAGAACGACTGCCGAAAAGCCTCCATGCGCGCTCGAATCTCTCTAATTTTACATTCATTATCTCCTTGGGAGGTATAAGTAGGGGGAAGCAATATATTCGATACCTCGTCCAGAAACGCACCCTTTCAAAACCTGGACAGCAAGCTAACCGCAATGCAGAGCGCCTCTCTTGCAGAGTCAGCCACTTGAGTTTTCTATCCATCTCCGTAACACTATCAACACTTACGAAATAACCCTGTGATGAAATGCACCGCTGTTCTTTGGATCTTCTCTATCTCCTTTGTCAACCCGACCTGGTACGGATCCCACACTGATGAGCAATACTCAAGTGTAGGTCGAATGAGTGTTTTCTAAGCCACCTCCTTTGTTGATGGACTACATTTTATAAGGACTCTCCCAATGAATCTCAACCTGGCACCCGCCTTACCAATTTTATATGATCATTCCACTTCAAATAGCTCTGTACGCCTACTCCCAGATATTTTACAGCTACCAATGTTTGTTCTGCTATCATATAATCATACAATAAAAGATCCTTTTTCCTATGTATTCGCAATAAATTACATTTGTCTATGTTAAGGGTCAGTTGCCTCTCCCTGTACCAAGTGCCTATCCGCTGCAGATCTTCCTGCATTTCGCTGCAATTTTCTAATGCCGCAACTTCTCTGTATATTACAGCATCATCCGCGAAAAGCCGCATGGAACTTCCGACATTATCTACTAGGTCATTTATATATATTGTGAAAAGCAATGGTCCCATAACACTCCCCTGTGGCATGCCAGAGGTTACTTTAACGTCTGTAGACATCTCCCCATTGAGAACAACATGCTGTGTTCTGTTTGCTAAAAACTCTTCAATCCAGCCACACAGCTGGTCTGATATTCTGTAAGCTCTTACTTTGTTTATCAGGCGACAGTGCAGAACTGTATCAAACGCCTTCCGGAAGTCAAGGAAAATGGCATCTGCCTGGGAGCCTGTCTCTAATATTTTCTGGGTCTCATGAACAAATAAAGCGAGTTGGGTCTCACACGATCACTGTTTCCAGAATCCATGTTGATTCCTACTGAGTAGATTCAGGGTTTCCAGAAATGACATGATACGCGAGCAAAAAACATGTTCTAAAATTCTGCAACAGATCGATGTCACAGATACAGGCCTATAGTTTTGCGCATCTGCTCGATGACCCTTCTTGAAAACTCGGACTACCTGTGCTCTTTTCCAATCATTTGGAACCTTCCGTTCCTCTATAGACTTGCGGTACATGGATGTTAGAAGGGGGCCAAGTTCTTTCACGTACTCTGTGTAGAATCGAATTGGTATCCCGTCAGGTCGAGTGGACTTTCCACTGTTGAGTGATTTCAGTTGCTTTTCTATTCCTTGGACACTTATTTCGATGTCAGCCATTTTTTCGTTTGTGCGGTGATTCAGAGAAGGAACTGCAGTGCGGTCTTCCTCTGTGAAACAGCTTTGGAAAAAGGTGTTTAGTATTTCAGCTTTACGTGTGTCATCCTCTGTTTCAATGCCATCATCATCCCAGAGTGTCTGGATATGCTGTTTCGGTCCACTTACTGATTTAACATAAGACCAGAACTTCCTAGGATTTTCTGTCAAGTCGGTACATAGAATTTTACTTTCGAATTCACTGAACGCTTGACGCATAGCCCTCCTTACGCTAACTTTGATATCGTTTAGCTTCTGTTTGTCTGAGAGGTTTTGACTGCGTTTAACTTGCAGTGAAGCTCTCTCTGCTTTCGCAGTAGTTTCCTGACTTTTTGTTGAACTACGGTGGGTTTTTCCCGTCCCTCACAGTTTTACTCGGCACGTACCTGTCTAAAACGCATTTTACGATTTCCTTGAACTTTTTCCATAAACACACAACATTGTCAGTGTTGGAACAGAAATTTTTCTTTTGATCTGTTAGGTAGTCTGAAATCTGCCTCCTATTACTCTTGCTAAACAAATAAACCTTCCTCCCTTTTTTTTTTATAATCCTATTTACTTCCATATTCAGGGATGCTGCAACGGCCTTATGATCACTGACTCCCTGTTCTGCGCTTACAGAGTCAAAAGTTCAGGTCTGTTTGTCATCAGTATGTCCAAGATGTTATCTCCACAAATGGGTTCTCTGTTTGCACTGCTGTGCCATTCGTCCATTAGAGTGCTCAAAGTTAAATCAGCAATTTGTGTATGTGGTCAACTTCACTATGGAGGACAAGAAAGAGGAACAGCAAGGTACAGTGCAGTTTTTAACTGTGGAAAGAGAGTCAGGAAATGAAATTCATTCCTGAATGTCTGCTGTTACGGTGAACACAGTATGTCACATGCACAAGCTTTTGTGTGGAACAAATATTTTTAAGAAAGTCAGATGTCACTGAATGACAGCACTCGGTCAGGACAGGCTCATTGTATCATTACCGCTTCTGTCACTGCTGCAGCGGATGCTGCTATCAGAAGTGACCGATGGCAGAAGACATTTGGCTGATGTTGGGCATCATTCACAGTACCGCTCACTCCATCACGACAGAGCATTTGAAGTTCTGGAAAAGCAGTTTGCAGTTGGTTCCCCACAGCCTGACGAAAGAGCAGAAGTTGAACAGAATCTCAACAGCGCTGCAGTGCCTGGAGTGGTATCATGATTAAGACTATAGTTTCCTATCCCATATGGTCATGGGAGATGAAACAACACAGAGTCATCATTCTGAGCCACGGAGCAACCATCAGAGAGAACTACGGAAGAACATGGATTCACTATTACTGAAAAAATATGAAGCTGTGCATGCCAGCTCCTGAAAATGTGATGATAACCTTTTTCTTTGATTGCAAAGGCCCGCAGCTCACTGACTTTCTGGAGCATCATGCCACAAATAATGCAGAGAGGTATGTGGACACACTGAAGAAACTGAAAAATACCAAGTCCAAATGCCCAGGAATTTTGTTGTAAGGCATCATTCTGTCACAGGATAACGCCCGTCCACACGTTGCCATGGTTGTTTTGACTATGCTGCAGAAGATCCACACACTGGGAAGCCCTTACACATCCTACGTACAGTCCCCATCTCTTCCCTTAAGATTTCTTTTCGGAGCCCAGAAGAAAGACATCCATGGCCACTGATTTGATTTGAATGAAGAGATGCACGCCTGGGTACAATCATTGTTCCATAGGACACCACAAACATTTTTCCATGAAGGCATTGATTTCTTGTCTCATAGTGGGATAAATGTTTTAACAGTTATGGCAATTACATCTGAAATAATAAACAGTTTACTTACTGCTTTGCCATATGTCTCATTTTTATTTGACTTTTCCGTATGTTAAAAGAAGCCAACATTTCTTATGTGTGGATATCTTACCATTCAGTTGAGTGATGCCTTAAACAATGGAACACTACAAATATTACATACATACTGCTTAAAAGCTTTGCGAGATTTGGCAGTCAGACTCTGCACTTATATTATAAGACTTCAGTCTTGACCACAATTCTTCATCATAAATCTGTAATACTTATAGAAAGTCCGAGATGCAATGACAACTACATGGAAAGGATAGAGCACTACTAACCATATAGAAGAGGTGTTGAGTCTCTGACAGGCACAATGAAAAAAACGTGCCAAATCTTTAATCCTTTCTACAGCAGTAAGCCATTTTCAAAAAATAGCCATTAACCTATAAGGAATGCTTTCCTTATATGTTCACAGCAACACTCCCTTTGAAAATGGCTTCATGCTGAAACCCATAAGGATTAAAGAAACATAATAAAGAATCGTGGTCAAGCTGAAATTTTATTATAGCTAATAATATTAGTCAGTGCAAGTTTAATATGTACACAAGTAAAAGAACTACATTTCAATGACAAATTTAATTCTTATTTTATTTTTTTGCATAGTGGTGACAAAAAGAGCCAAGAAATAAAAATGTGATAATTCTTATTAAGGGAACTGACCTTTAGCTTGGATGGAAATTTTAAATTAACTTATCTCTTTACCTTTTGAAGAAAAATGAAACTTTCAGTTGCTAATTTTTCATATGAAATTTTAGTTAATAAAATGAGCCTATGATTTTCCAAAGGAATTTGACATCTGAATGATAATGAGATCTTTAGAGGTGGAACTTGTGTTCAGACAGGACGAGGATATACTTCAGAGGAACCATTTCCGAATTTGCCAAACTTGATCAAGGAAAAATCTAAATTCAGGTGGTTGGAAAGAGACTTGAACCTAGCTCATTCAGTTTATGAGTCCAGTGCTTTAAACATAGCGCCATATTACTCCATATATAATTCCACTGCCACTTTAATGATCTCACCAAAGCCTCACACTGTATCCACAGCTCACTAATCTCACAGTGATATCACGTTTAAAACTTCAAACACACAAGAAAGTTTTTCACAGTACCAACAAAAACATACCAAAAGCCTTCAAAATGTCATAGCTGTTTCTCTAATAGGATGTAGGTTCCCTAAATGAATCAAATTTGGAAATCAGTAATCTCCCTAAAATAAAAACACAATAATGATGAAAAACAATTGGTCACAGTACAAGGGAAGCACTCATCATGTGGACTAGGTACATAAAAAGTGATTACTATTTTAGACTATTTAGCAAACTTATATTCACATCAGCATCTGCATCTTAAAAACTTTTCCTCTTTCTAATGTGCTTGTCTGCTACTCAATACTTCCTCTTTAAGGAGAACTATCTAATCAGAATTTTCTACTGGCTTGTCCCTCTAATCATACTTTACCAACACCATATACTTGTGATTAATAATGTAAAGAAATTAAGTACTCTGTAATGAGATTTAAAAAAAAAAAGTACTGCCAACTCACCTTGTCAACCTGCACGACACCAACATGGCAACATCATATGAAAAAGGAACAATAAAATTTAATTAAAATCTGCTGTAATTAATATTGCTGAAATCAGAAGAAACACTAGCAAGTTAACAAACTATGTCTTCTAGTTTGAAATCTGTCTGATTAATTCAAGAATGAAAACTTATGAAACTAAAAACTAGCAACACTTATATTTTTGGTGACCTGGTACACTTCATGTATTTACCTCTCACATATTGTGGTAAAGAGTTTAGAAGATACAGAATAATGAATATTTCATTTTTTTAATTTATTATAGTGTTAAATCTGATGATACCTAAGTCACCAGAAAACAGTTAAGGCATTTAATAAAAAGTGATTTAGACTTTTTATTCTCTCTTTCTAGGTGGCAGAAGGGGGCAGGAGAAGAATTTCACTTTAAATTTCCTCCATCTCAGACATAGAACAAGTTAATAACTGTCACTGTAATAACACATGACACAAACACCAACTGTATAGTCCTTGTATCTGTGTTCACCACAGAAATTGACACAACATGTTTTAGACGGTGGGTAGCCATTATGATATGTGTTATTTGGCTTCTTTCAAGAGTTATTTCACAAAGATAACACATATTTAAGAAATGATGGATCTATTTCAGATAGAGTCCCTTATTTGGAAACAATTGGCTACTAAAAACAGTAAAGAAACAATTTATCACACATATTTATATATCTTTGATTTGACAATGGTGTGCACTCCTGTTTCTATTTTAAAGAATCATGGAAAGTCCAGAATGGAATATCAACAATATTATGATAAGGATAGACTGCTACTCATCTTTACAGATGGCATGTTGAGTTGCAGATAGGCACAATGAAAGAACTGTTACACATTGACCTTTCGGCCAAAGTCTTCTTCAGAAAAGAAAACACACACACACACACATATTCACGCATGTAAGCACAGTTCATACACACATGACCACTATCTTCAGCCACTGCAGCCAGAAATCTGGAAGGGGCATTGGCAGACAGTGGTGAGGGAACGTGAATTGGAAGGAAGTGATAGGACAAAGGGAGTGGACACTGTTGGGGGTTCCAGTTAATTTACAGGGAAGAAAATACACAGCAGAAATGCAGAGAGACAAGTGAAGCAGAAATAAAGTTTTTAAGAGGTAGTCTTGGATATACTTTCTTAGACATAAAGAGAAACATGAGACACGCACACCTCCCTCCAATATTTCAACAAAGGCTTAATCAGTCTTATATTAAACAATTAAATATTATATATAAAATATTATATATAGATTTACTGATGACATCTTCATGATCTGGATTCACAGTGAAGAAGAACTCCAGAATTTCCTCTCCAACCTCAACTCCTTTGTTTCCATCAGATTCACCTGGTCCTACTCCAAATCCCATGCCACTTTCCTTGACGTTGACCTCCATCTGTCCAATGACCAGCTTCACACGTCCACATCAAACCCACCAACAAGCAACAGTACCTCCATTATGACAGCTGCCACCCATTCCACATCAAACGGTCCTTTCCCTACAGCCTAGGTCTTCGTGGCAAACGAATCTGCTCCAGCCCGAAATCCCTGAACCATTACACCAACAACCTGAAAACAGCTTTACCCTCTCCAAACCTTCCAGGAATTTCTGACTTCCAGCCTTGCCTCTCAATCCTTCTTAAAAAACCTTAATCCTACTCCCAACATAACCACTGCTGAAGCCCAAGCTATCAGTGATCTGAAGGCTGACCAATCCATGGTCATTCTTCCAGCGGACAAGGGTTCCACGACCGTGGTACTTGATCGTCGGGAGTATGTGGCTGAGGGAGTGCGTCAGCTTTCAGACAACACCACATACAAAGTTTGCCAAGGTAATCCCATTCCTGATGTCCAGGCGGAGCTTCAAGGAATCCTCAGAACCTTAGGCCCCCTACAAAACCTTTCACCAGACTCCATCAACCTCCTGACCCCACCAACACCCTCACCCCTACCTTCTACCTTCTTCCTAAAATTCACAAACCCAATCATCCCAGCCGCCCCATTGTAGCTGGTTACCAAGCCCTCACAGAACGTATCTCTGCCTACGTAGATCAACACCTTCAACCCATTACATGCAGTCTCCCATCCTTCATCAAAGACACCAACCACTTTCTCGAACGCCTGGAATCCTTACCCAATCTGTTACCCCCTGAAACCATCCTTGTAACCATTGATGCCACTTCCTTATACACAAACATTCCGCACGTCCAGGGCCTCGCTGCGATGGAGCACTTCCTTTCACACCGATCACCTGCCACCCTACCTAAAACCTCTTTCCTCATTACCTTAGCCAGCAACATCCTGACCCACAACTTCTTCACTTTTGAAGGCCAGACATACCAACAATTAAAGGGAACAGCCATGGGTACCAGGATGGCCCCCTCGTACGCCAACCTATTCATGGGTCGCTTAAAGGAAGCCTTCTTGGTTACCCAGGCCTGCAAACCCAAAGTTTGGTACAGATTTATTGATGACATCTTCATGATCTGGACTCACAGTGAAGAAGAACTCCAGAATTTCCTCTCCAACCTCAACTCCTTTGGTTCCATCAGATTCACCTGGTCCTACTCCAAATCCCATGCCACTTTCCTTGACGTTGACCTCCATCTGTCCAATGGCCAGCTTCACACGTCGACATCAAACCCACCAACAAGCAACAGTACCTCCATTATGACAGCTGCCACCCATTCCACATCAAAAGGTCCCTTCCCTACAGCCTAAGTCTTCGTGGCAAACGAATCTGCTCCAGTCCAGAATCCCTGAATCATTACACCAACAACCTGAAAACAGCTTTCGCATCCCGCAACTACCCTCCCGACCTGGTACAGAAGCAAATAACCAGAGCCACTTCCTCATCCCCTCAAACCCAGAACCTACCACAGAAGAACCACAAAAGTGCCCCACTTGTGACAGGATACTTTCCGGGACTGGATCAGACTCTGAATGTGGCTCTCCAGCAGGGATACGACTTCCTCAAATCCTGCCCTGAAATGAGATCCATCCTTCATGAAATCCTCCCCACTCCACCAAGAGTGTCTTTCCGCCGTCCACCTAACCTTCGTAACCTCTTAGTTCATCCCTATGAAATCCCCAAACCACCTTCCCTACCCTCTGGCCCCTACCCTTGTAACCGCCCCCGGTGTAAAACCTGTCTCATGCACCCTCCCACCACCACCTACTCCACTCCTGTAACCCGGAAGGTGTACACGATCAAAGGCAGAGCCACGTGTGAAAGCACCCACGTGATTTACCAACTGACCTGCCTACACTGTGAAGCTTTCTATGTGGGAATGACGAGCAACAAACCGTCCATTCGCATGAATGGACACAGGCAGACAGTGTTTGTTGGTAATGAGGATCACCCTGTGGCTAAACATGCCTTGGTGCACGGCCAGCACACCTTGGCACAGTGTTACACCGTCCGGGTTATCTGGATACTTCCCACTAACACCAACCTGTCAGAACTCCGGAGATGGGAACTTGCCCTTCAGTATATCCTCTCCTCTCGTTATCCGCCAGGCCTCAACCTCCGCTAATTTCAAGTTGCCGCCGCTCATACCTCACCTGTCTTTCAACAACATCTTTGCCTCTGTACTTCCGCCTCGACTGACATCTCTGCCCAAACTCTATGCCTTTACAAATGTCTGCTTGTGTCTGTGTATGTGCGAATGGATATGTGTGTGTGTGCACGCGCGCGAGTGTATACCTGTCCTTTTTTCCCCCTAAGGTATGTCTTTCCGCTCCCGGTATTGGAATAACTCCTTACCCTCTCCCTTAAAACCCACATCCTTTCGTCTTTCCCTCTCCTTCCCTCTTTCTTGATGAAGCAACCATTAGTTGGGAAAGCTTGAATTTTGTACGTATGTTTGTGTGTCTATCGACGTGCCAGTGCTTTTGTTTGGTAAGTCACATCATCTTTGTTTTTTTATATATAAAAACAAAGATGCTGTAACTCACCAAATGAAAGCGTTGGTATGTTGATAGAAGACAATAAAAACCACACACACAAATTTCAAGCTTTCGCAACCCAAGGTTGCTTCATCAGGAAAGAGGGTAGGAGAGGGAAAGACGAAAGGATGTGGGTTTTAAGGGAGAGAGAAAGGAGTCATTCCAATCCCGGGAGTGGAAATACTTACCTTAGGGGGAAAAAAGGACAGGTATACACTCGCACACACACACACACATATCCATCCGCACATATACAGACACAGGCAGAGATATGTCTGCCTGTGTCTGTATATGCGTGCGCGAGTGTATACCTGTCCTTTTTTCCCCCTAAGGTAACTCTTTCCACTCCCGGGATTGGAATGACTCCTTACCCTCTCCCTTAAAACCCATATCCTTTCGTCTTTCCCTCTCCTTCCCTATTTCCTGATGAAGCAACTGTGGGTTGTGAAAGCTTGAAATTTGTGTGTGTGTTTTTTATTGTCTGCTATCAACATTCCAATGCTTTCATTTGGTAAGTTACAGCATCTTTGTTTATTTTATACATATATATATTTAAAAAAAAAGATGCTGTGACTTACCAAACGGGAAAGCGCAAGTAGATAGAAAAAAAAAAAAAAAAAAAAAAAAAAAAAAAAAAAAAAAAAAAAAAAAAAAAAAAAAAAAACCGCACACACACACAAATATCAAGCTTTTGCAACCCACGGTTGCTTCATCAGGAAAGAGGGAAGGAGAGGGAAAAACGAAGGGATGTGGGTTTTAAGGGAGAAGGAAAGGAGTCATTCCAATCCCGGGAGCAGAAAGACTTACCTTAGGGGGAAAAGGGACAGGTATACACTCGCGCCCACACACACACACACACACACACACACACACACACACACACATCCACACATATACAGACACAAGCAGACATGTGTAAAGGTAAAGAGTTTGGGCAGAGAAGTCAGTCGAGGAGGAAGTACAGAGGCAAAGACATTGTTGAGTGACAAGTGATGTACGAGGGGCGGCAACTTGAAATTAGTGGAGGCTGAGGTCTGGTGGGTAGAGGGAAGAGATATATTGAAGGGCAAGGGCAAGTTCTCATCTCCGGAGTTACCGACAAACACTGTCTGCCTGTGTCCGTTCATGCGAATGGACAGCTTGTTGCTGGCCATTCCCATATAGAATGCTTCACAGAGTAGGCATGTCAGTTGGTAAATCACGTGGGTGCTTTCACACGTGGCTCTGCCTTTGATCGTGTACAACTTCTGGGTTACAGGACTGAAGTAGGTGGTGGTGGGAGGGTGCATGAGACAGGTTTTACACCGGGGGCGGTTACAAGGGTAGGAGCCAGAGGGTAGGGAAGGTGGTTTGGGGATTTCATAGGGATGAACCAAGAGGTTACGAAGGTTAGGTGGACAGCGGAAAGACCCTCTTGGAGGAGTCGGGAGGATTTCATGAAGGATGGATCTCATTTCAGGGCAGGATTTGAGGAAGTCGTATCCCTGGTCCTACTCCAAATCCCATGCCACTTTTCTTGACGTTGACCTCCATCTGTCCAATGGCCAGCTTCACACATCCGTCCACATCAAACCCACCAACAAGCAACAGTACCTCCATTATGACAGCTGCCACCCATTCTATATCAAACGGTCGCTTCCCTACAGCTTAGGTCTTCATGCCAAACTAATCTGCTGCAGTCCTGAATCCCTGAACCATTACACCAATAACCTGAAAACAGCTTTCGCATCCTGCAACTACCCTCCCGACCTGATACAGAAGCAAATAGCTAGAGCCACTTCCTCATCCCCTCAAACCCAGAACCTCTCACAGAAGAACCCCAAAAGTGCCCCACTTGTGACAGGATACTTTCCAGGACTGGATCAGACTCTGAATGGCTCTCCAGCAGGGATACGACTTCCTCAAATGACATTCCTCTTAACAGCAGGTAGTTCGCCTTCCGTAATGTTCGCACATGCATTGACAATGTGCTGACGCATGTTGTCAGGCATTGTTGGTGGATCATGATAGCAAATGTCCTTCAACTTTCCGCACAGAAAGAAAAGTGGGGACGTCAGATCCATTTCAGGTCATTCACATTGTCTTATTTGGTCAGACGTTAAGAGAGTTCAGCTCAAAGAGCTATGACTTTTTAAAGTTTGAGTAGGGTTTCCGTTCAAATGTTACTTATTAATGTTCAACACATTATGCCACAGAAATGCCTAAATCTTTGAAATTTCATTTCAACATTGTCCAATTTTGTATATTTAAGATGACATGACATGTCTAAATTCACTTACGTATTCAATTATTTTTCCATTTATTAGAATTTTTGATCTTATTAACTCTAATCCTTGAAATGCCGTTACCTTTACTTTTATTTGTGGAAACTGTCAAAACCACATATAGCTGCAATCAGGATCACTATATGTACTGCTCTCTGTATTTCATTTTCAGTAATACCAATTATGGCCTGATCCTCAACAAACAGTAAAGATGTAAAATTTACAATGTTCATAGTGAAAGCCTCATTTACTGTTTAAAGTCAATTTTTTATGACCATGTCCATATAGATATTGAAAACCGTAATGGACACTCCTAGTAATTGCAAATAATTTAATGAGTAAAGGTAACAACTCAATGAATTGGAGAGGCACTGAGTCATCGAAAGGCAACACACACACCTCTGTGAGCTCATGTAGTAAAATGTTGCTGTACTAGTTTGCGTGTGTGCGCTCTTTCTTTCTTTCTCTTCTGGTGCCCTTTATCAGCCAATGCTGGGACAGAAAATTTCGCAGAGATTTATCAGCCAATGCTGGGACAGAAAATTTCGCAGAGATGGTTCTCTGCGAAATTTTCTGACCCAGCATTGGCTGATGAAGGGCACCCATGTGTAAGCTATTATTATGATGAGGTTGCCAATCTCAAGGGTATTTTAAAGCTACTGCCAGCAAAAAACCCCTCCACAGGAGGCTCATCCAAACTGTGTCCCTGGGACACTTGCACCCGCGATTGCCCGAGGCCAGCGTCCCGGGCGAATTCATATGCTGTTGCAGTGGCAGTGGCCGAGCCATGTAGCTTAGCTGACAATGCGGTGTGCCTGCCGCACCTCGACATGCCACTGTACACGCGTATCATACGGAAGACAGACCACTGCAACAGCAGTGGTCAAAAGCACTGATACGACACAAAGTCGTTAGTCAACAAACATAAGGCTACAGTGGATCAAGATCGATCATCAACAGCAGCAGTTAAACGATGTTAAAGTTAGTGTAAGTGTAAGGAGGGCTATGCGTGAAGCGTTCAGTGACTTCGAAAGTAAAATTCTATGTACCGACTTGACAGAAAATCCTAGGAAGTTCTGGTCTTATGTTAAATCAGTAAGTGGATCTAAACAGTGTATCCAGACACTCTGGGATGATAATGGCATTAAACAGAGGATGACACACGTAAAGCTGAAATACTAAACACCTCTTTCCAAAGCTGTTTCACAGAGGGAGACCGCACTGCAGTTCCTTCTCTGAATCACCGCACAAACGAAAAAATGGCTGACATCGAAATAAGTGTCCAAGGAATAGAAAAGCAACTGAAATCACTCAACAGAGGAAAATCCACTCGACCTGACGGGATACCAATTCGATTCTACACAGAGTACACGAAAGAACTTGCCCCCCTTCTAACATCCATGTATCGCAAGTCTATAGAGGAACGGAAGGTTCCAAATGATTGGAAAAGAGCACAGGTAGTCCCAATCTTCAAGAAGGGTCGTCGAGCAGATGCGCAAAACTATAGGCCTGTATCTGTGACATCGATCTGTTGCAGAATTTTAGAACATGTTTTTTGCTCGCGTATCATGTCATTTCTGGAAACCCTGAATCTACTCAGTAGGAATCAACATGGATTCTGGAAACAGTGATCGTGTGAGACCCAACTCGCTTTATTTGTTCATGAGACCCAGAAAATATTAGAGACAGGCTCCCAGGCAGATGCCTTTTTCCTTGACTTCCGGAAGGCATTCGATACAGTTCCATACTGTCGCCTGATAAACAAAGTAAGAGCTTACAGAATATCAGACCAGCTGTGTGGCTGGATTGAAGAGTTTTTAGCAAACAGAACACAGCATGTTGTTCTCAATGGAGAGATGTCTACAGTTGTTAAAGTAACCTCTGGCATGCCACAGGGGAGTGTTACGGGACCATTGCTTTTCACAATATATATAAATGACCTAGTAGATAATGTCAGAAGTTCCATGCGGCTTTTCGCGGATGATGCTGTAGTATACAGAGAAGTTGCAGCATTAGAAAATTGCAGCGAAATGCAGGAAGATCTGCAGCGGATAGGCACTTGGTGCAGGGAGTGGCAACTGACCCTTAACATAGACAAATGTAATTTATTGCGAATACATAGGAAAAAGGGTCTTTTATTGTATGATTATATGATAGCGGAACAAACATTGGTAGCTGTAAAATATCTGGGAGTAGGCGTACAGAACTATTTGAAGTGGAATGATCATATAAAATTAATTGCTGGTAAGGCGGGCGCCAGGTTGAGATTCATTGGGAAAGTCCTTATAAAATGTAGTCCATCAACAAAGGAGGTGGCTTACAAAACACTCATTCGACCTACACTTGAGTATTGCTCATCAGTGTGGAATCCGTACCAGGTCGGGTTGACAAAGGAGATAGAGAAGACCCAAAGTAGAGTGGCGCGTTTCGTCACAGGGTTATTTCGTAAGTGTGATAATGTTACGGAGATGGATAGAAAACTCAAGTGGCTGACTCTGCAAGAGAGACGCTCTGCATCGGGGTGTAGCTTGCTGTCCAGGTTTTGAGAGGGTGCGTTTCTGGGTGAGGTATCTAATATATTGCTTCCCCCTACTTATACCTCCTGAGGAGATCACAAATGTAAAATTAGAGAGATTCGAGTGCGCACGAAGGCTTTCCGGCAGTCATTCTTGCCGCGAACCATACGCGACTGGAACAGGAAAGGGAGGTAACGACAGTGGCACGTAAAGTGCCCTCCGTCACACACCGTTGGGTGGCTTGCAGAGTATAAATGTAGACGTAGATGTAGACAAAAAAAAGGAGGAGCGTCTCTTCTGTACTATTTAAACCCGAGTGGGAAATTAATTTCTTCTGTACTGCTGACAAAAAAAATCATGCCAAATGTTTAGTATGTCAACAGAACCTCACACATTTAAAACAGTACTCGACTGAACGGCACTTTAATACGTGACACAAAGATCTGTTCGAAAATTTGTCACAAGTGGGCCACAATCAAGGCTTGAAGAACTGAAAGAAAATTTCAAGCAGCATTACAGTGAAGTGTTTCCTACCGTATGACACTATTTATAAAGATGATAAATAAAACTATATTTTATAATCTGATATGTCTCTTAGCAATGTGCCCATTATCGAGTGTCAGGGTTGTCAGTAATAAGGAACAGGTATTTTTGGTTAATTTTTATATTTGGGTTGCATTAAATAGTGCTGTACAGACGTAAGGAAAAGTTTCAAGTGCATGGTTTTTTGCCACTTTCTGAAGAGTCATCACAAATGCTCTCTCACGCCATTAAGAGTCATTCTTTTTTTTGTGTATTTGTGTTTTGATGGATGGGGCAACATTTGTTGTAATTTGATCTTTGTTCTCAAGTAATTAAAATGCAAATATTCCAATAGATACAAATTTATTTTGCGACCACATTTCGCCGATCTTGCTAGTGTCTATGACCACTTTTCAGAGGACTGGGGGAAAACGCACGTAAAACCACGTTTTTTTTGTTAGTTTTTTATTTGTGTTTCAACGAAAGAAACAATTAATTGTTAAAATGATGAAAGTGTTATAAAAACAGGACTGTGCAAAATTAATTGTAAGGTGTTTTTTCTTATTTTTTTTCTATGGTAGGAGCAGGAAACAGTTGCACAAAGTATGTGTGCAAGTTACAAATGCTTGTCAAAGATTGCCTAGCTGACTCGGCAGCTTTTATTTGTCCAGCAGATCTCATGGAAAAATTTGAAAAAATAGCTCTTTTGCCTCAAACTGTTGCTCACCCAGTCGAAGATATGGCCTCAGATATGGAGCAGCAATTAAGGGAGAGAGCGGCAAACTTCATTTCATTTTCTATCGCTCCTGACGAGTCCATGGACGTAGCGGACATCTCTCAGCTTGTCATATTCATTTGGGGTGTCGACAAGAATCTGCGTGTCACCGAATACACAACCACAGGTTTGGATATTTTTCTAGCTGTGGAAAACATATTCGAATCAATGGATTTAAAATGGGAACGCCTGACCAATGTAACAACGGATGGAGCCCCCTGCACTACGAGGGATACGTGAGATCAAAAATGGCTAAAGTCAGCTGTTCCTTATTCACGGGAGTCCACTGTCTGATACACCAGGAGGCACTCTGGGAAGACTGTCAACATAAAGAATGTTATGGGCATAGTTTTTTGAATGGTTAATTATCTTCACTCGCATGGATTAACATAATGCCAAATTAAAGAATTTCTGGTTGACATCAAAGCGAAATACCTGGACATTCCCTACCATGCCGAAGTAAGATGGCTGAGCAAAGGGAAGGTGCTTGGTCAGTTTTTCTCCTTGAGGGATGAAAGCAATACCTTTTCGGAAATGAAAGGACGTCCAGAAGAATTGCTTCGTGATCCTAAGCGGGTGGCAAATTTGGCTTTTTTAGTGACCTAACTGGTCATTTAAATACTTTGAATATTTCACTCCAAGGAGTAAAACACTCTGTTGTTGATTTAATACAAACAATTCAAGCATTTCAAAAAAAACTTATTTTGTGGGAAAAACAGTTGCAAGAGGAGAACTGTGGACACTTCGCTGCATTAGACAGTGTTAAAGAAGATATGAATTTTTCAGATTATGTTCAAATCATTTGTGAATTACAAGAGTTTTAAAACAGATTTTTGGAGATACGTGAGCTTAATCAGGCCTTAAGATGTATTTGTTTGCCCATTTACCCTTCGGGCAGAGGACGTCTCACTAATGTTTCAACTAGAGCTGATTGACCTGCAGTGTGATATCTGCCTGAAGGACCACTTTCAGGGTGTATACATGGACAAGGAAAAAAAATTCCCGGATTTCTCCCAGATTTCCCGGTTAAAAGTACACTTTGTCCCAGGTGAAAACATACTTTTTCCCTATTAAGTGACAGTATACTTTTCTCTCGGAACTGTATAACTTATAAGTCCTTTGATTGATTATGGTATTATACATGGGCGTAGAATTTTCCGGCGCTTTAGAAAATGAAACACAGGGAAAAAAACCCGTTTTGGAAAAATCTTTGATGTGCCACATATTTTCGTATTATGAAAGTATAAATTCGAATTCCACCAAACACCGCATGTTACTTTCCGAAGCATTGAAATCGAGATTGCCATACGCTTTTGTAAGCCAGTGATAGCTCATGTCACGTGATCTCGCCAGCCGATGACAGCGGGTATTCAGAGCTTAGAGCACATGATGTAGTCAGCCAATAGCAACATCACTGTTAAGTAGCACGAGGACACAAACAGGAAAAGTTAATGGTTTAAATTAATATACATAGTGCCGCTACACGAAACGCAAAGCTTTCACATATAGTATTGGACTATAATATTAATAAGTTGCAAGATGTTGGTCTTTTATGCGCCTATTACAATTTCAGATATATCACACAAACGTGCCAGTAAAATTTTTAATAACGACATAAATGTCTGATCTTCTGGGCTCAAAATTCATCTAAATGGCTCGTCATCAACGAGCTGATTTTTAAATGACAATCAAAAGCTCTGTGATTCAAGAAATTCATCTTACATTCTCGCACATAGTTCAACTTGCATAAAAGGAAATTTACTTTGAAGGTAACGCTTTTCAAACCACCATTCGGAATATTTTCCCGCGACCTGGTAGAAAAGGTTCGATTCTGCAATTGCTAGAGAGCACCAGATGACAGGCGTCACTGCGCTTGCACAGCTACCATGTCGTAGGGGGACCGGAAGTTTGTATGTGTAAAACATTAGAAGAGCTTACATTATGTCATAAAAGAAACAAGACATCAGAGGACACTCCAAGAGCATCGGAATTTCTGATCCATACTAAAAAGTGCACATTTACAGTGCACATTCGTATGTCCAGATTTCCAGTGAAGTAGGCCACGACCTGATATTCAGCTTTTCGATGTGGTTTTCGGGCTGTAAATTTTCTTGGAGTACCAGTAATGTGTTATCTCATGTTTGGTTCTTTACTATGGCATAATGTCATAAGTGCTAGAAGTTGAAAACGTTTCAAATATGTCTGCCTCAGCGGAATATGTTAATAAAAGAAAATTTCTTTAGCAAACGGACAAAAATATCATTATTGTTCTGCAAGGCAATTAATGCTTGACTGTCAGAAAGGTAGAAATAAAATAAAATCTGCAACTAATAACACATTTTAGCCTCCCGTAATTATGTGAATGCATTTTAATTCAGTTTATAGCTCCCGGCCACAGATATCTGTTTTGTTTTCATTTGACATGAGAGCAGCAAACGAAGAGGATACAGCAAAATCACTAAATGTAAATACACGTCACGTGGTGACTATCCACTTCCCCCACTATAACTCAGACTGCTCTGAGCACCAGCCCCGTATCTACGATATTTCCGAACCAGGGCAATACCCCGCCACTCCCTCGAGCGTTTGAGATAGGTCGTCAAAAATTTTTTAAAAAATCTAATTTTCAAAAATATGTTCATTTTTTAGCATACATCTTTCTGAAGAGTCTTTCTGGAGGAAATGTAAGACATGTTATTTGGTCATAAGCGTGCCAAAGTGCAGTGCCTCGCCTCCTCACACAGCATACTTCTATTGCACGTCACTGTATTTCGCTCTATGGAATTGAAACATGTATATTTTGTAATGGATGCCATCAAAGCATATTCTGGACAGTGGCAATTAAAATGTCCTGTGGTGCCTCTTCTGCTTCCAGTCGGCCGATTTGACATCCTATCCCTCTTTTTAAAAAAAAAAAAAAAAAAAAAAAAAAGAACTCTTCAGAAAATTTGCACTCTTTATTGCCTATCAGCTAACAACTTGCTGTTTTGTGTGACATAAAATTAAATATAGGATACATAAACCCAGTAAAGACATGAGACAAGCAAGACAATACACATTTCTTCAATCCTTAGCTCCTAGAATTTTATTCTCTCTAATACTGCTACAGTTTTACATGGCGTGCTTTCCTTTCTGCGAAAGAATCTATTATCTTATCAAAGTTCGTCGAACGTTTTGCTACATGAAAAATCGAAAAGTCATTGTCTAATACTGAAAAAGCTGTTAACACAATAGGACCCAAGACTGGTGTGGTTTCCCAATCTGATACCGTCTATTTTGTCACTGTCTGCTAGATAAAACAAAATAGGCCTTTCTAACGCTACAATAATTGTACACACACCAAATAAACGATACTGTTTTGGCACAAACAGGTTTTTTTGTAATGACAGAATATAATTCACAAAGCACCAATATCAAATGCCTATTAGGCCTACTACAAGCAAAAAGCATTACGTTAGGAAATAGTTTCGCACTTCATTCATACGCTCCAGTTTCTCAAGCACGAGATCCAAAAGTAGTAGAACGAAATTTTTATACAAACTTGGAATCGTCATATTGTTTCATAATTTGTGCAGTGTCCCCGTTTCTTCTCCTTCCTCGTTCTAACAAACAGTCTTGTTATCACTAATTCTGTAACTATTCCTGCCAATGTCAAAGCTCATTCACAGGTTAACTTCACTAACTCTGCCAGAATCACCGGTTTAGTTCCCCACGGTTATTCCCCGGGTAGGCGTTGTTACACGTTCGAACAACGCGATTTCCGTGCTTCTTTCAGAATATAACTTAAAGCGGCTGCTAGCCAGGGACTGTACAACTGGCCCTTATTAGTGTAGCGATCTGGCCAAAAATTTTCTGTCAAAATTTCAGTTTCTTGGATACACCAAGAAGGCAATACATAATCTTTCTTACCTGTTATTTGTTTATTTCGACTCCTGTAGTCTGAATCTATGGATTTCGCTAGTAATTATAACAACGCTCATCTTTCGCAAAGCCAATCAACCACACAATCAGACAGTGGTTGGCATTCATCCGTTCGGCATTAACTCCGTTCAGCTCGTATAGCCCCTTTTGTCAACAGAAAAGTTTGTTTCTACATGCAACGAGGATTCCCCTGACAGAGACATCATGTACATTATGCACGCATTCACAGATCAACTTACAATTCATTCAGAAATCAACTTAGAATGTGTTCAATAATGTTCGAAAACCGACAGGGATGCATTTCAAAGTCATATGAATAATCGATAGACTAACGTGCGCTGGGTGCTAGTCGCTTTGTGAAACAAGGTTTTTCCCCTCAAGAATATGAATTTGCCCCCCCTCCCCCTCCTAGATCCGGGCCTGCTGCACATGCATGAATCTGGCAGCTTGGGCGCTCCAGCAAAATTTTTCCCGGTATCATCTAACTGCTTGCTGTGACTGCTTACACAGCCAACAGCCACATTTCTGTAGCCAGAAGCGGGAGAAGGTATTACTCAACTGCGCATGCGTATGATCCCGCTCGTAACTGCTAAACCGAACCTAATGTAAACAGTTGTGACGTCACGCTCATCGGAGGCAATTTGTTGTTACGAAGCATTGCATAGTCTTCCTAAAGCCTTTGACATATTTTGCTGTTGGCAGATGCTTGTATGAGCACTGTGTTTTTTTGCTGTATATTGCGCATTTCCTTTGCAATTTAAGTTTTATTTTCGTTTTTTCCCTCGTTCTTGGTTTATTGCTGCGGTATTATTCTGCAGTAGCAGGATACAGTAATATCCTTTGTTAGAGTATCGGTTCTTACCAGTCAAAATTACAAAAATTTAGCTGGAAAAAAAAAAAAACAATGAAAAATTCCCGGGTTTTTCCCAGTTTTCTCCCGGATGAAAAAATTCCCGGGTTTTTCCCAGATCTCCCGGTTGTCCCGGGTCGTATACACTCTGACTTTCTTATGTGTAAAACTTTGGACGACTTTTACAGCTGTTTTCTGTGAGATAAGTACCCTCTTTTGCACAAGCATGCAGCCAAAGTTCTCTCAATGTTTAGTTCCACGCATATTTGTGAGTGCTTTTTCTCCCTTTTAAAGCTTGCTAAAACTAAGAACCGTTCACTACTTGGCGATAAAAATTTGACTAATGCTTTGATGTTAGCAGTCTCCCGGAATATTGTACCAAACTCAGACAAAATCATTTCCTTGAAAAAGAAAAATGTATAAAATTCTAATTGTCTTGTTTAGAAATGTTGACTGTACGGATTACACGTCTTTTATAACCTTAATTCCATTTTTTAATAAGTTTTCAAACTTTGTCAATTAAAATTAAACAGCAAACTAAGAATCCAATGTCTAAACTCTGAAAAATGATACAAAAAGCTGTAGCATGAGGTACAGCAAAAAATATTTACTTGTAAATACTAACAGTAGAGTTTCATTCTTACAATTACTAACAGTAAGAATGAAACACTATATCCCTTAAGCAAAATTATTTCTAAAATAGAATATTTATGACACTAGTTCATTTAAGAAATTGATATATCTTTCAGAAGATGCCTACTGGACATATGACGTGTGTGCATGTGCAATACTACGTAATAGAATCAAACTGTGGGTCTGAAAACTACTAAGTTATCCTTTTGTTTTGGATATTGTTTTCTAAGACTTTGCATAGTAATTATGCCACACAAACACTAATTGTTACCTAAACAGCAAATGGTTTGCTTGTTTTACCGCTCACTGTCCACTTTCCTCTGTTACTTTGTTTATGTTGGGCCTGAATGCAGGACAGTTCAGCACAGAGTAGTGCTGTGTGGTCTCACTCGCTCCACAGCTATTTCTCCCACTCCTACGCCGGCACTAGCGAACACAGTCACATACAGGATGCTGAATTACACTGCCTTGCGCCCACAAAGTGGCGCAATTCTTGGATGAGCCTGCTTTAAGGTGTTCAGCCATCTGGATGTATTACGAGTACACGATAGCTCTGGGAAAGCATTCATCCAAATGCTAACAAAGTTTTCAGTCTTGTTTAAATGCCTTTCAAATATTCAGTGGCTCTACTATTTGGTGGGTTGTTACCTTTAGTCCTTAAATTATAAATATTAATAATAAGTGTGGTTGAAAGTGGACACCCTCGTCTGGATCCTTGGTTGATGTTTGCTGAGGATGAATTCACATAAGGGGATTGAACAGCACAGATTAAGTGCAATGGAATTCCCATATTTTCTGGTGCTTCCCATAATGAGTTTTGTTTCACACTGCCAAATGCCTTCTTATTATCTACAAACACATAATAAGTGGATAAATTACATTTCTTTTAATTATTTTGCAAAGTGAAGAAATACAATTTGAGTGGTCTTACTCGCTCCACAGCTATTTCTCCCGCTCCTACGCCGGCACTAGCGATATATATACACTCCTGGAAATGGAAAAAAGAACACATTGACATCGGTGTGTCAGACCCACCATACTTGCTCCGGACACTGCGAGAGGGCTGTACAAGCAATGATCACACGCACGGCACAGCAGACACACCAGGAACCGCGGTGTTGGCCGTCGAATGGCGCTAGCTGCGCAGCATTTGTGCACCGCCGCCGTCAGTGTCAGCCAGTTTGCCGTGGCATACGGAGCTCCATCGCAGTCTTTAACACTGGTAGCATGCCGCGACAGCGTGGACGTGAACCGTATGTGCAGTTGACGGACTTTGAGCGAGGGCGTATAGTGGGCATGCGGGAGGCCGGGTGGACGTACCGCCGAATTGCTCAACACGTGGGGCGTGAGGTCTCCACAGTACATCGATGTTGTCGCCAGTGGTCGGCGGAAGGTGCACGTGCCCGTCGACCTGGGACCGGACCGCAGCGACGCACGGATGCACGCGAAGACCGTAGGATCCTACGCAGTGCCGTAGGGGACCGCACCGCCACTTCCCAGCAAATTAGGGACACTGTTGCTCCTGGGGTATCGCCGAGGACCATTCGCAAACGTCTCCATGAAGCTGGGCTACGGTCCCGCACACCGTTAGGCCGTCTTCCGCTCACGCCCCAACATCGTGCAGCCCGCCTCCAGTGGTGTCGCGACAGGTGTGAATGGAGGGACGAATGGAGACGTGTCGTCTTCAGCGATGAGAGTCGCTTCTGCCTTGGTGCCAATGATGGTCGTATGCGTGTTTGGCGCCGTGCAGGTGAGTGCCACAATCAGGACTGCATACGACCGAGGCACACAGGGCCAACACCCGGCATCATGGTGTGGGAAGCGATCTCCTACACTGGCCGTACACCACTGGTGATCGTCGAGGGGACACTGAATAGTGCACGGTACATCCAAACCGTCATCGAACCCATCGTTCTACCATTCCTAGACCGGCAAGGGAACTTGCTGTTCCAACAGGACAATGCACGTCCGCATGTATCCCGTGCCACCCAACGTGCTCTAGAAGGTGTAAGTCAACTACCCTGGCCAGCAAGATCTCCGGATCTGTCCCCCATTGAGCATGTTTGGGACTGGATGAAGCGTCGTCTCACGCGGTCTGCACGTCCAGCACGAACGGTGGCCCAACTGAGGCGCCAGGTGGAAATGGCAATGCAAGCCGTTCCACAGGACTACATCCAGCATCTCTACGATCATCTCCATGGGAGAATAGCAGCCTGCATTGCTGCGAAAGGTGGATATACACTGTACTAGTGCCGACATTGTGCATGCTCTGTTGCCTGTGTCTATGTGCCTGTGGTTCTGTCAGTGTGATCATGTGATGTATCTGACCCCAGGAATGTGTCAATAAAGTTTCCCCTTCCTGGGACAATGAATTCACGGTGTTCTTATTTCAATTTCCAGGAGTGTATATCTAAAAACACAGATGATGTGACTTACCAAACGAAAGCGCTGGCAGGTCGATAGACACACAAACAAACACAAACATACACACAAAATTCAAGCTTTCGCAACAAACTGTTGCCTCATCAGGAAAAAGGGAAGGAGAGGGAAAGACGAAAGGATGTGGGTTTTAAGGGAGAGGGTAAGGAGTCATTCCAATCCTGGGAGCGGAAAGACTTACAAAAAAAACAAAGATGATGTGACTTACCAAACGAAAGCGCTGGCACGTCGATAGACACACAAACACACACACAAAATTCTAGCTTTCGCAACCAACAGTTGCCTCGTCAGGAAAGAGGGAAGGAGAGGGAAAGACGAAAGGATTTGGGTTTTAAGGGAGAGGGTAAGGAGTCATTCCAATCCCGGGAGCGGAAAGACTTACCTTAGGGGGAAAAAAGGACGCGCATACACTCGCGCACACACACACATATCCATCCACACATATACAGACACAAGCAGACATAATGAACTGTTGTAATGTACTATTTCAGTTCCATATCTGGATAATAAGATACTTGCCAAAATATGTTACAACCAAATTAAATTTAATGCAGGTGACTCCTCAAATCTCACAAAAACATCTATACATACGTCACTAAACTACAGGTTCTCCCTACAACTCCTTGAAACGAAGTGTTAAGAAGCTGAGTGATTGATACAAATATAATTTACCGAGTTTTATGGTATGAATTCAATTGATTAAATATTTGTGCCTAAGGCTGCCCACGTGCAATACAGAGTAAGATCTTCACTTTGGAAATTCATCTCTACAATTTAGAAACAGCCTACTAAATTTGTGGAAGAAATAGAATTATGAAGATTTATAACAGACTGCTACGGTCAACTTTCGCAAGAACAAAGAGCTTGATTTTACAAAGACTGTTAAAACTGGCAACGGGAACACTGTGAAGTCAAGAACTTTGTTTAGAAATAATTTGCAGCTAATTTCCAGTTCCAAACATCAAACATCCATAGATATCAAGAGCAACTTTTAATATATCAAATAAGAACTCACCACATCCTGAATTAGCCTTCTATTGCCAGACAGTAACCTATAAACAAAATGTACAATATCAGTTTATTTGAGGAACAAGTTATAGATCACAATAGCTCTGCTATTGATATTTTTATACATCCGTATCTTCATTCCCATACTCAATCAAGTAACAGCACATAACTACTAAACAAGCTGGTTTCACACAACTACACTACAGGTTTCTGTACAACCCAAGTGCATTTCTCCACACAACACTTAATCAGTAAATACATATTTTACTGCATTAAAATAATTTTTTATTTACCGATTCAGCTAATCCCAGACTTAACTCTACTGGACAAACAAAACTACACAGAGGAACTAAACAATGTTTCACTATATAGCCAGAGAGAATGGGTACAACACACAAAAAATGAACAGATTAATCAACAAAACAAAACAAGCAAATTAAGAGGGAACAAGCGAAGGATAAATTACCAGCTGCAACAAAATGTTGAAAGTACATTCCCCCTGGCAGACACAAAACAATATCTCACCAAACATTCCAAATTAGTGCCACACTGAACAGAAATAAAACAAAGTACAAGTGAGCAGTGATAGTAATATAGAATCTTTCAATGCGTGTGGCAACATTGTGTTTGCTCAAATCTCATTTTTGTGTAAAAATTGTGTGGGAACAGGTGATACTGAAGCATAAAAAGGCGTGGAAAAAATGTAAGTAATTACAAAAGAAAAATAAAGTAATACTAAAGATGAAAAATGGGACGAAAACTTAAGTACAGGTCATACACAACAACTACTGTCGTAAAAGTACTTCAAAATTAAAAACCCTTCAGGCAAATTCTTGAGACTACTTCAGATATGACATGCTGTCAAATGATGTAAAAAGCATAAAACGAAGCCAACCTACGTAAATCCACTTTCAAATTACTGTACTTTAAGTGAGCTGTCAAAACAATACAAAAATCCATAAGTCATAGTTTTTAGTCATAAAATAGAAAAACAACAATAAGCTTTGTGTAATATTTTTACAGAAATATATTGATATCCACAGAAGGCAGAGTTTAAAAACTCAAATTTATTTATACTGTTGAAGACTCATGCGAACGCTTGCAAACAGAAATTCTGAAGCCAGATGTACGTAGAAAATAAAAAGTTTAATTTCCTTTTTTTAAAATAATAGATAGACATTAGAAACTTGGAACACGTAAAAACTTAAATAGGGGCTGGGGAGTGCATTCCATTCTTCATTCATTTGTTTTATTTTTGTCCTTGAGATTAACCCAAGCATGTAACAGTATATACTTTTTTACCTATGAATAAATCCTTGAGTGTACATCTACAGAGACAGTGTCGTATTGAAGAACTGCATTATGAAGATGCTATAAAAAATTCAAACATAATTTGGGAACAAGTATTTCAGAACTTAAATTCAATATAATAGAGGGAAACATTCCACGTGGGAAAAATTATATATAAAAACAAAGATGAGGTGACTTACCGAACGAAAGCGCTGGCAGGTCGATAGACTCACAAACAAACACAAACATACACACAAAATTTTGTGTGTATGTTTGTGTTTGTTTGTGTGTCTATCGACCTGCCAGCGCTTTCGTTCGGTAAGTCACCTCATCTTTGTTTTTATATAGAACTTAAATTCAGTTATTTACTTATCATATAGCTACATCACAAAACAAATAATACTACTACAGTTATCTCAAACTACAATCTACTATCCAGGCCACGAATATGACCTATTGACCCGTCATCACCAAGAACTCTGTTGGATCACCAGGGAAAGCTCTCTGAGAACATTCTTGAATTACATGGTGACAGCCTGTTTTTCAGTGCCACAGTCTCAACTTGGTAAAGTTATTTTCTTACACTTGTGCAAAGAGTAGGTACAGCTTCCAGTGTTGGCTCTCATTCAGTTAAGAACCGACCAGATTTTGTATGGCAATTCCATCCATTCCATTCATTAATCTCCATGGTGTGTCATATAGATTTTCCAGAGAAGGTTGTCTCGAGTTTTAATTTTCTTAATAGATGTTGTTTGTAACTGAGTGTTCTATCAAGTGTGACCCCTAGATTATGTTTGAGCAACCTTCCTTCAAGGTGCAGACTGAGCTTTTTGCCGGCCACCTTACTGTTAAGGTGAAATGTTGAGACTTCTGTTGCTTACAACCATATGTTTAATTTTTAATTACCCCGCACGTCCACTGGATGGTGATAAACAAGCAGCAAAATACTTGCAACCAGACAATCCTTGAGATATCCTGGTAAATGTTACAACACACTCAGAGCATGACCGAGTCGACAAATGGTTCTTCTGAGGGCTATCCCTCTGGAAAGCTAGGACACTGAAAGAGTCTGCCAGTTGAATACTGAAAGCATTAGTGGAGCAAAATGCCAAGTGCTACATAAGATCTTAGTTGACAACACAATAACGATCTCAAAACTATAGTACAAATACAGATTTCTAAATTACGCCATACCCACACCCTGCCATCGGATCGTCACACTGTGTACCATGATTTGCCACTCCACACAACATTTTTCCACTAATCAATCGTCCAATGTTTGTGCTCTGTACACCAAGCGAGGTGTCATTTGGTATTTACCAACATGATGTGTGGCTTATGAGCACCCGCTCAACCATGAAATCCATGCTTCCTTACTTCCTGCCTAACTGTCATAGTACTTGCAGCGGATCCTGATGCAGTCTGGAAGCCCTCTGTGGTGGTCTGGATAGACGTCTGCCTACTACAAATGGCTCTGAGCGCTATGGGACTTAACATCTCATCTCAGGTCATGAGTACCCTAGAACTTAGAACTACTTAAACCTAACTAACCTAAGGACATCACACACAGCCATGCCCGAAGCAGGATTCAAACCTGCGACCGTAGCGGTCACGCGGTTACAGACTGAAGCGCCTAGAACCACTCAGCCACAACGGCCGGCGCCTATTACACATTATGACCCTCTTCAACTGTCGGCTGTCTCTGTCAGTCAACAGACGATGTCGGCCTGTACACTTTTGTGCTGTATGTGTCTGTTCACGTTTCCACTTCACTATCACATCAGAAACAGTGTACAAAACATTGTACAAAATCTGACAGCCCTAAATTGCTTTAAAATTCCAAATGACCATAGACAAATAAGATGCATTCGTCATGCAGTAAGTCACAAACAATGACCATGAAAATTGATAAATTTTCAGTTTCTCGCCTTAAATAACTATCACAAAACATTAAAGATAATAGTCAGTTGGTTTTATTAAACTGAAAAATAACTGAAGACAACTGAGCACAGAATAATGATGGCAGCAAACATATTTTTTATCTTTGTACGTATTTTACATAAATCACAGATATAAACATTGAAATTGCACTCTCAACACCCTCCTCAATTCAATGACTTTACATTTAACATCAACAAAAATTCAGATAAAGCCAACAAGCTTCTCCAAGCGATGAATCTAGGAGCTGATAAACCTTTGGTAAAGATGTCTGCAATCTGGTTCTCTGAATGTACATTCTCAACGTTGATTATTTTGCGGTGGTGCAGCTGATGGGCAAAATTATATTAACATTATTGTTCCTCAACTGACAGTTTTCCCATTTCTTCAGTAACCATATACACAATCGATTATCCTCAAATATACGAACTAGTGGCTGGAGTGGAATTTGAATGGCATCCAGCAAGTATTTAAGCCAGAAAAAAAAAAAAAAAATATATATATATATATATATATATATATATATATATATATATATATATATAAAAAAACAAAGATGATGTGACTTACCATACGAAAGCGCTGGCAGATCGATAGAAATACAAAATGTGTGTGTTTGTGTTTCTATCGACCTGCCAGCGCTTTCGTATGGTAAGTCACATCATCTTTGTTTTTAAATATATTTTTCCCGCGTGGAATGTTTCCCTATATATATATATATGGTCTTTAAATATGTCTGTCTGTGTCTGTATGTGTGGATGGATATGTGCGTGTGTGCGAGTGTATACCTGTCCTTTTTTCCCCCTAAGGTAAGTCTTTCCGCTCCCGGGATTGGAATGACTCCTTACCCTCTCCCTTAAAACCCACTTCCTTTCGTCTTCCCCTCTCCTTCCCTCTTTCCTGATGAGGCAACAGTTTGTTGCGAAAGCTTGAATTTTGTGTGTATGTTTGTGTTTGTTTGTGTGTCTATCGACCTTCCAGCGCTTTCGTTCGGTAAGTCACCTCATCTTTGTTTTTATATATAATTTTTCCCACGTGGAATGTTTCCTTCTATATATATATATATATATGGTCACAAACAAAACAAGTAGAGATACGCTCTTCTATTTTTTAATATTTCTATATTCATCTGTTTGTCTCTATACGTGATAGCAGGCAGACTTATTACGAGTCCCGCCGAGTTAATATTGTTAAAAAATCTGTCTGTCTCTATAAGTGATAGCGGGTGGACATATGATGAATTCTGCCGAGTTAATATTGTTAAAAAAATGTGTATTCCAATTGTACATTAAAAGGTGTAAATGAAAACTGATCGTAATAGAAAAGTTTATTCGTACATTAGTGAGGACCATACCCAACTTCATAATTCCACAATGCGCCGAGAATCCTGAATCAAGAGGATCGAAGCAGACAAGAATAACTTATGTGAGCAGAAGAGGGGCAATTCGGAATCAGTATTGTCATACCAAGCTCTGTGCACAGTGGCAGTAACAAGTAAAAGAAGTACGTAAAGTTAAATGCTGAATATATCCATTAAATATTGAGGGTATGTTGATATTAATGCTAGTTAAAGTTAACACAGGGTATGTGTACCTTCTAATTTCTTTCAATTATTCTTTCAAAATTTCCCTTTTAATTATTTAGGCAGCAAATTTTAATATCACATTTCAGACCCCCCGCCCCCTGCCCCATCCCGCCACTATTCACGGAGCTAAATATTTTGCCTCTAGAAGACAAAGCAAAACTAGTCTGTCTCTTCATTGCCCAACAGACAGTATTTCCAAACAACTAACAGACAACCAGAGGTAAATCTTGCATATTCCTTTTTATTCCAGTTTGTATCAACGTAGGCTAGAAGAGCTTCTTGATCCCATTTTCGATAACGTAGTTTCATGTTGATGGTTCCTTTGATGTATCTCAAAACTCTTTTCAAGCATACTCAGAGTTCTTCCAATGGACTGTTTTGGTATCTGCTTAAGAAATTGACTACAGCACACAAATCAGGCCTTGTTGCTGTCATTGCATACATCAAGCATCCAATCAACCCTCTGCATGACTTGTCAATTCTTTATCCTTTCTTAATTTCCAGTTTAATATCCATAGGTGTTTTGACTGGGTTACAATCTTGCATGTTGAATTACTGTAGCAAACTTCAAATATGATGTTTGGCTCAGATACATTTCTTCTTTGTTGCTTAAATCTCGATTCCCAAGTATGATTGCAGCTCTCCTAGTTCCCTTATTGTTAACTTCTTCTTTAACTTAAATTCCACTCTGTCCATTTGCTCTTTATTATTTTCTGCCATCAGAATGTCTTCAACAAAGACCACAATGTAAATGACAACCTCCTTTAAAATCATATAGTAAACACATTTATCTGCTTCTGATTGAGCGAATCTTACAGAGGTAAGAAACATATGAATAGAATGATTCCACACTAGTGGTGCTTGCTTGAAGCTGTATAAAGACTTCTGTAACCTGCAAACCAAACCAGTTGAGCCTTTCTTCAGTTCTTCCAGAATAATATGTATATTTCCTCCTCGAGTTATCCATGAAGAGAAGTACTGGCAACATCTAGTTGTTTCACAATCAGCCCTTGTTGGACTGCAATAACTAGCATTATTCTAATAGTTGCAAGCCAAGTCACTGGTGCATACACTTCCTTGTAGTCAAATCCTTTTGTCTGTTATAGACTCAGTTTCATCCAGTATAGCTTTATATCAGTATTCCTTATCTTCACGAATTGCAATTTCCTTGTAACTTTTCAGTACATCATTGACAAATGATGCAGCATTCAGTGCAAGAACATCATAGTCATCTAAATATTTAGGTTTCCTCTTCCTGTTCTAATGTCAACCAGCTTCACTTTCAGTTTATTCTTCATCACTGGTCAATTCTGGTATGGGAATTCTTTCATTACCTCCCTCACTTGATTTAACAACGTTTTCGGTGAACGCTCCTTCATTAACGTCTTTCTGTTTCCTCTCTGACGATTCCTGTACGGATTCTGGAACCCAGCCCTCAACTGGTATACGTTCAAAGTCAAACCTTCCTTCATATAAAACAATGTTCCTTCCTGTTACAATTTTTCCTTCCTCTGGACACCAAAGTAGCCAGTGAAGTTGCACTTCAAAGATTTGTTGTCAAACTTCCCTGTTCTCAATCCCTTTGACCAGTACATAAGCAATACATCCACAAACTCTCAGCTTACTCAAGTTAGGTATCTTGTTGTACCACAAAGCCGCAGAAACCTTTTCTTCCAAAGCCGCAGTAGGACTTCCGTTTAGTAGGTATACAGCAGTGCGAACAGTTTCTAACCTGGTCTTACTCAATTTACACCAAAGTATCAACAAGAGAGCTTTCTCAATAAGAGTTCTGTTCATTTGCTACACGACGCCATTTTGCTGAGAATATCTGATTGTGAGCTCAAACTGTATTTCTTGTCCTTCAAAAAATTGCTTCAAACCATTCGACATGTTTTCACAACCATTGTCACTCTGCCATCTGCTGATCTTCAAGTTGAAATGAGCTGAAGCCATGGTGCAAAACATCTTCAGATAGCAAGTTACCTCCGACTTCGATTCCAGGGCACAGGCCGCTGGGAAACGTGTAAAGTCATCGATAAATGTGAGAACATACTTCTTCCTGTTGAACAATTCTGGTGAGACTGGCCCACAAAGGTCAATATGGACCCACTCAAGAGGTCTGATGGCATGTTTCCTAGTGTGATTGTATGGCGGCTGTGATTATTTTCCTTCAACACAATCTGAGCATCGTTCTGCAGGGATTGTTGAAGTGCGCAACTCCATAACATCAACTTGTGACTGAAGGCATTTAAGCTATCGTAACTCAAATAGCCTAACTTGCAGTGCAACAGTTTCACATTAGTTTCAGTTGAAGCAGCTGACAAGGCATTACGTTGCAAAAAATTTACAACATTTAGCTCAGATTCATTCCTATTTGCACTGGAAATGTTTTCTTTTCCATTTCTAATTAAACCTTCAGGTTTTTCAAACAAGATACTAAAACCATTCATTTGCAATTTTCTGAATGAAAGCAAATTATAATTAAGATCAGGCACAGATAATACATCTCTGATCAATATCTGAATTTCCTTTCCTCTTACAATACTAGTGACTTTAATTTCCCCTTTTTACTTTAGCCTCAAGAAAAATGCCTGATTTAGCTACTTTAACTTTTCATTGGTTGATCAAATTTCTTTAAATTAGTGAGAGAAATCTTACTGTTAATCTAGTGTACCGTTGCTCCAGAGTCCAAGAAACAATCTGTGTTGTTCACTAGTTGACCTTCACTTGATGCTGCAAAATAAAAACTATCTTCCTCCTTGACATTAGCCACGACCACTGAATTTCTGATTCTGAGTTCTTGTTTGGTAACTTAACTCTGCAGTTAGCCCTTTTGCAACCAGGCTTTCCACAATGACGGTAAGTATAAAGCTGAAAGGCTTCCCTGAAGTTCCCTGCTGATTTATTGTTTTACTGATGTCTGCTCAACCTTTTTTCTGATACTGTTAAGTCTCAAAAGCTGTACGAGGCAGTATGTCTTCATTTTTGTTTTTTGTCGATGATGTCCTTCCATTTCAATTCTTCTTCTGTCGGCATAGTTAAAAAGGAGATGGCATATGATGTAGGCTTCTTCGACAGTAGCTCCAGTCGAACGTAAATCTCAAATCAATTTATCAAACTTAAGAAAGTGATTAACTAGTATATCATTTATTGCATCAGACTTCATAGTTAACAACTGTTTTCTCAACGGAAGTTGACTAGCAATTCCTTTTCTCTCAAATGTATTGCACAGAGATTTCCATAATACAAAAGAGGTTATCTTATCTTTCATACATTCCAAGTGACTGTCGGCAATGTGTTGAATAAGATGAGACTTGCATTTCCAATCTTGTTTAGCCAATTCAGACACTCATGTTCCCCTTGCAACACTGTGGATATCTGCCTCTCCGTCCACAAATTCCACCTTTGTGAGATAATTCGCTTGCACAAACGGTAAAAGTTCCAGTTCCTCAATTGTTGAAATTTGTCTCATCAAATAAAGGAATACGATATATTTCCACTTCCGTTGCGATCTCAAAAAAACTTTATGTGAGCATTCATCTGTGGTCATGTATTTTACTACAAATTCCGGCCCACAACCTGATAAATTTTCAGTTTCTCGCCCTTGGCTACAGTGTGAAGATAGCACAAAAGACAAAACAGAAACACGAGATTAAGTGTAACTAGAAAAGTAGCTATCCTCTTGTTTAAATAACATTTTCAAATACGTCAGAAAGACTTTTTCACAGAAATCCAACTGTTCATTCAAAAGAGGTGACATTATTCTTGCAGTGCCGAAAAATGCAACTGTTCTAAAATATTCAGAAGTAATACTTTAGAAGTGGTGTGCATAATTTCAAGATTATTCGTGATATTCCCTGAATGTTTACTATTAGTAAGGTGTTGTTTAAAAACTGTTTTATCACGTGACACACCAAACACATATTCCTTGAAACGTATTTAAAAGTTACAATCAGTCAGGTCAAAATATATTTTCCATGGTCACTGCAGGTTAATGTATTACTCCTGATATACAGTAAAGTGTAGAGAAGCATATTTGTGGTTGAAAAGATGAAGTTATTTAAAGAACAGGATAGCTGCTTTTCTAGTTACACTTCATCTCATGTTTTTATTTTGTCTTTATGAAATCTCCACAGCAAAGTCAATTTTCACTTCTTAATGGTAAAATGACAATGAATCTTACAAAAGTACTTGGTTATTTTAGAGGTGATTATCTCTTCTACACAAAAGATGCATATTTATTAAAATTTATCACCATATCAATGATGGTTAGCTTTTTATTCCATATTTATAAATTTCTTAATGCAATTTTATACATGGACATTACATTTTGAGAAAAAATTTTTTTCCTGGTTTCCAATTTTGGTTTCAGCTTAGTTTTAGTCAACTGGTCTTTTCATTGCAAACATCAACCAAAGTCTTGCTGTTGACTACAAAATTTTAGCACACTGGAGCCACTTCTGTTAGCAACGCCATTATCTTTCAACTTTGGCAGTGAGTATCAACCACTGCTGTCAAGGCAACACACAGCGTCCTTGAATACATTTTTGACAACGGACGACCACTTCAACCATGATATCCTCAAGGAAACGGTGTCCTTAGGCATGCTTATCAATGCCACGAGTTGGCTCTCATATACCACGAAGCTTCTAATGTTCCATATTATGTTGAAATATTTTTAACAAATAAATTACACTAATGTGAACATTGGTGTATTTAATACAGCATTATTTTTACATCTTATTCAATTACAAATATATAATATTACTTAAAAGCAGTTGCTATGGAAACATCACCTTCATAATGCAAACTATTGTTCCCAATGGTGTTCTGAGTTACAGTTTAACCTGTAACGTTGACTTCATATTTAATGTTTATAAAACTGGTTTTAATACATACAATATTCATGGGATGTTAAAATTCCTATATTTTTACGAATCCCGATACATTCGTAAAAATGTAGGTTCAAATCTTAACATACAACATGTAAATTGCTTCTCATTGGTTGACATGGATGTGATGTGGCTTATGCACACCCTCTTTCACTCTATTTAACCCATGGTTGTTTAACCATCAGCAGTAGCTTTGTGACTGGGGTCAGCACAGCTGTTCCAGTAATCATCATCATCAGCAGCAGCAGCAGCAGCTGGATGGGTAATGATACATCATTTTAACCTATATTTTTTTCAGGTTTTCTGACTTCCCTAGGTAAATCGGCACTTTTAATTTTTATCTTTACAGTGTACTACCTGAAGATGGTCAACTACTAGTGATTGAAACCAGTCATATTTTTAATAAATGACTGTGCAATTGAGACTGTTTTTACCATTTTTACTTAACTGAGTGATCACTGTTTAATTCCAATAATGGTGTATAGTTCTTCCCTATCTTCATGCATCTGACACTTCAGTTTTTCCAGCATTTCTGTAACATTCCCCTACGAGTCAAACAAACCTGTCAACGTTTGTAAACAAAGACAAGTCAATACAACTTTAATCACCACCTAAAAAATTAAGTTACATAACTAATTTCTTGTTTGTTTGGAGGTACATGTCTGTAGTCCTTGGTACACAGCATCACAGCATCTATCTGAGTAACTAAACCCAAAAGGTGCATTAAATTGATGTGGAGATGGGATGCGCCATTTTGTTTTAGCCCCTCTTGCAACTTGCTATGGTACAACGGAGAACAAATTTCAGTGTGTACCTGGAATGTAGATATATACTTGCAAAGGTACAAACGAAATTGATTACGTAACTTTCCAACTTTTAGGGAGTGGTAATTAAAATTTTATGACTGCCACTCAATATCATATTATTCTGTTTAGTAAAGGATCCACATCTGTGATATTCTAGGATGGGTTGCACCTTTGTAGGCTGACAGCATTTTACCACTGTCCTACAAGTGAACAGAAGTGCTCCATATGCTTTACCAACAATCGAGCCTATGAGGTCACTGGATGTTGCATCCACACTAATGATTACACCCAGATATTTGTGTAAGTTAAATGACTTTGGACTAATTAATATTGTAGTTGTAGGATGTAACCTTTGCACATTTTGTGAAGATAACATATTTACATGTCTGGACATTTAAAGCAAGCTGTCAATCTTTGGACCACTCTAACATTTTATCAACATCTAACTGGTTATTTGTGCAGCTGTATTCTGGAGGTAATATTAATATGTCCGCCATGTTATTAATATATAACATAGAAAGCAAGAGTCCCAATACACTCCCTCAGGACACACCTGGAATTACTTGTACATCAATCTATGACTATCCATCAAAGATAATTAGCCACATCCCCCTACCAAAAAATCCTCAAGCAGTCACAAAGTTTGCTTAATACCCTATAAGATCAAACTTTCAATAACATGCGTAGGTGCAGTGCTGAGTCAGATGCTTCTACCTGACTGCTTAGATTTATGACTTACGATGAAATTTAAGAAAATCACAATTTTGGTTTTGCATCACCAAAGTTCTCGGAATCAATGTTGTTTGACATGCAGGAAGTCGTTCTCTTTGAGATATCTCATAATGTTTGAGCTTGAATATATTCTAAGATTTTACAACAGATTGATGTCAATAATACTGGATGACAGTTTTGTGGCTCATTTCTGTTATCTTTCTTGTAGATGCACATCATCTGTGCTTTCTTCTTGTTCAGTTTTACAAGTTTCTTAAGGCCACAGTCATTAATATTTATATCACTGATCTTTGCAGAGGTGCAGTACTCCAGTATCTTCCTTTGTAAAGGAACATCTGAAATTTGAATTCAGCATTTCTACTTTTGCTTTGTTGTTCTCAATTTCAGTTCCTGCATCTTTCATGACTGTTTGGCATCTCTGTATGTGAAGTGTGAAGTCTTGTTTTACACGTCTTATGCAGTCTGGTGATGCTGAGGGAATTAGATTAGGAAATGAGACACTTAAAAGTAGTAAAGGAGTTTTGCTATTTGGGGAGCAAAATAAATGATGATGGTCGAAGTAGAGAGGATATAAAATGTAGACTGGCAATTGCAAGGAAAGCGTTTCTGAAGAAGACAAATTTGTTAACATCGAGTATAGATTTAAGTGTCAGGAAGTCATTTCTGCAAGTATTAGTATGGAGTGTAGCCATGTTTGGAAGTGAAACATGGACGATAAATAGTTTGGACAAGAAGAGAATAGAAGCTTTCGAAATGTGGTGCTACAGAAGAATGCTAAAAATTAGAAGAGTAGATCACATAACTAATGAGGAGGTACTGAATAGGATTGGGGAGAAGAGGAGTTTGTGGCACAACTTGACGAGAAGAAGGGACCGGTTGGTAGGACATGTTCTGAGACATCGAGGGATCACCAATTTAGTATTGGAGGGCAGCGTGGAGGGTAAAAGGGTAAAAATCGTAGAGGGAGACCAAGAGATGAATACACTAAGCAGATTCAGAAGGATGTAGGTTGCAGTAAGTACTGGGAGATGAAGAAGCTTGCACAGGATACAGTAGCATGGAGAGCTGCATCAAACCAGTCTCAGGACTGAAGACGACAACAACAACATGCAGTAGCCATTATTTCTTTAGAAGTTTCTTTACAATTACTGTACGTCATGGATGGTCCCTCCCACCATGAACTGTCCTACTAGACACATACATATCAAATGCTCGGTCAACTGTTCTTCTAAACTTGAGCCAGTTCCTCAGCATATTTGCATCCAGAGCTAAATGTATCAAGTTCCTTCTTGAGATACTCTCTTTCCACCTAGTTTACTGAACGCAGAGTCACGCAAGGAGATTTCAAATGGTCGAACTACTCTCACGATCCCAGCAGCAAATAGTCAAATCCTTGGAATGGCAATAGAAAAAAAGGAATTCATGTTAATGGAAAATAACCGACCCGTATTTGTTTTGACGATGACATGATACTGTTTGCATCTAGTGCATAAAAAAATTTGGCAAGAAATGGAAGACATGAAAGTAACCTGGAAATAAATTAAAAGGAGACTAAAAGATTTTTCAATCAACATACTGAAAAGAAATTAGTACAAATCAAAAATTATGTCACAGAACCAATTGATGAGTTTTTTGTTGTTAAATTAGTAAAAGACAAACAAATGGACAATAAAAAAGATATAAACAAAAGAGTGGAGTGCTCTTGGTAAACTAAATATAGTTTACAAAACCATATCATGGACTTATAATGCAAAACCCATTCGAAAACTAAGAGCTGCTCAGTGAGCAATTGAGAAATACGTGTTGGGAATTATTAGGCGAATGGAGGGTAGATGGAACAAGGAAGTTCTTCATTGGATTCCAAGCAGTAGAAAAAGACAGATACAATCAAAGATGGGTAGACGATGTGCAAGAGTGATACAGATATGTACAGCAGAATACAATAATGCATGGAAAAGTCTAGATGAGATCTTTATCCAGCAATGGATGTCAAATGGTTGTTGTTGTTGGTGGTGGTGCTTACTACTTGTTACAATGTTGCTATTTCTACGATTAAGTGCTAGAAATGGTGTGTGTCATCAGTTAAGTTTAACTTTTTAACTTTGTGGGTTGCATACCAAAACATGTTTAATTCTTAATATTACATATTGTTAAAAAGTAGAGAAAATTTGTTTCTCCAGACATTTTTATTCAAGTTAGTGAAAGAAAACTTGTTTTACAACATAGTTTGATATCTTTGCTATTTTTCTACATACTAGGCATAGAAATCTGAACATTTGTTGTAGCACTTCTCTATGCCTTCAGCATACTTGCATGCTGCAAAGTTGCTGAACAAGGCACTAACATCGTGTTTCAGTTTGTTGTCATTTCCACAGCATTTTTCACAAAAAAAGAAGTTTGACTATGGGAAACACATGGAGATCACTCAGGGCCAAATCCAGTCTGTAAAGCAGATGTTCAAAAACTTTCCACTTAAACTGCTACAGAAAATTCTTCATCAATTCAGCAGAATGCAGGCAAGCATGTCATGAAGAAGCACAAAGTCACTAGACAACAATTCATGATGTCTGCTTTGGATGGCATGGTGTAGTCTGGGAAGAGTCCGACAGTAGACCACTACGTTTATGGAGTCCCCTCCTCTAGGCATAAAGTCAATGAGTAGGAAGCCATTTCAATCCCAGAACACTGTGGCTATAACTTTTTGGGACCCAGAATTTGTTCAGCTCTTTTTTCTTTCCTTTTGTTGTGGATTGTGAATTATGCCATTCAACTCACTGGCCCTTTCTTCCTGGACTTTTAGGCAAAACACAAGTTTCTTCACCAGAAAAACAGTAGTTCGAAAACTCCTAGCGATTATTGTTGTATCGAGCGAGAAATGTCAGTGCAGTTCTCATTTGTTTCTTGTGTTGATAAGTAAAAAGTACGAGAACCCACCTGGCATACATTTTTCAGAAGCACAAATCACCACTAACCACCAATAATGAACTGATCATGAAACTTCAGGCAATAACAAGCTCAATTCATCAATAATGAAATGCCTGTCTTGTTTAACTTCCCCCCCCCCCCCCCTCAGATTTTGATTCGAGTTTGTCAGTCACAGCTGAAGACTAGACTGATCATTCATCATGAATATTCATTAGTCCTGATCATTCATCATGAATAGTCATTAGCCCTGATCATTCATCATGAATAGTCATTAGTCCGCTACTGCCATTAAAAATGGTACACCATTTTCCAACTATTGCTTCATTCATCACATTCCAAAAACTTCAGTTATATGTCTGTAAATTTTGATAGGGCGGTTGTTTTTGCATTCAAAAATACTCTATGAAGCACACACTTTATGGGATCATTAATTTTCTCACACTTATTAACAGTAAAGGACCATTCCTGTTCACCATTAGCATCATACTGATAGCAACGATGACATAGAGGCAAAGGTGGAAGGAGAACAGCGTAGCTTGTCAGATCAAAACATTCTTTACTTCTCTTTTACAATGACCCTTATAAAGTAAATGAAGCTTTTAATGAAATGTATTACTTACTGATAATCCCTCGAGTATGTGAAACCCACAAACGGCAAATGGTTTCCTGCAAAAGTTTTTGGCGTAGCGAAATTTTCTTCTGGACTTTCATCTTTATCTACATCATCAAAATTACTTGTATCATCATCACCCATTAGTTCTGGAACAACTGGTGGAACACCTGCAGAAATATTTAATAGCTGCTTAAGTGAAGGAAAAACTGCATGTACAGTCATAAATATCAGCATTTTTGCTAAGCATATCTTTTTACAGTATTCTGTACAACATTTACTAACATCTTTATTAATGCCATCCAGAACTGTGATAAGGAAAGTTAACTTTCAGAATCATTCATTGTCAAAAAGGTGGAGGGCACTATTATAAAAATAACAACATGACAATGACATGCTGAATCTTAGAATTTCTGTTGAAGAGGCATATGATATTTCTGTAAAGCACATATTGTAAGCAAGGCCAGCATTGCAGGGTGGGTGCTCCAAAAGTTTCCAGCAGAAATGTGAAACTTATCCTTTGTATTGACAGAAAATATGGATGCACATTGCACATTGTCATGGACAAAGATTATGCCAAATCTTGCAAACAGTTTGCAATATCAGAGTTTTCTGTGAGAGTTGTGTTAATGATAGAATCCATCAACCTGAGTGCTAATTGTCAATAATTAGACTGCAGGCTTTGGTACACATGTTGGACGATTTAATTCAAATGGTTCAAATGGCTCTGAGCACTATGGGACTTAACATCTGAGGTCATCAGTCCCCTAGATGAAGAACTGCTTAAACCTAACTAACCTAAGGACATCACACACATCCATGCCCGAGGCAGGATTCGAACCTGTGACCGTAGCGGTTGCACGGCTCCAGACTGAAGCACCTAGAACCGCTCGGCCACACCGGCCAGCGGACAATTTAATAAGTCTGAATAATAGACCTGCCATTCCTCTCTTTATCATGCACATTTGTACAGAGACTATTAATACCTCAATAATACTACCTAATGTTTCTTTTATTCTAATATCAATGATTAATGAAAACCACCACAGATCTATTATATTACACTTTTTCTTCTTTCTTTCCTTCTTTCTTTTTTAAGATCATCACGTTGCTGCGCTTTGTCACTATATTGATGCAAGTGGTCTTGCTGTGTCCTAAGAATGAAAGCTGTTTAATAACAGAGCTACAGCAGTTTTTGTTAATCAATGATATTAGTGTCAATCAGCTATGATGCTCAACATGGTCAGCAGTATCTTCTTGATCGTTACTGTAGACCCATAAACTATAAATAAGTTCTGATGAATCTGAGCAGCTCTATATCCTTTTCCACATAAAAGTCAGTTTACAGCACACAATTAGCAACTAATATGAGCAATAATTTTCGAAGCCAAAACCAGTCAATTGAGTAGTGCACGAAAACAATGACTTCTGTTGCTTTGTATGAAATCACTACATTGTGTTGCCTTCACAAAACTTTGTTCTGAGCTGCCAACACTTAAATAAAGGCAGTGGTCCTTCCTTTTACAATATACTTAATACTTTTTCTGTCCAAATAAGAAAATTATACTACTACTTTCAGTGTCTCATTCTGTTGTCCAATTCCCTTATCATCATCTGATTTGATTCAACTACATTCCATTATCTTTGTTTTACTTTTGTTGATATCCGCTTTGTAACTTCTTTTCAAAAATCTTTCCATTCTATTAATTGACCTTCCAAGTCCTTTGCCATCTCTGACAAAAATAGTGTATGAACAGCTTGATTTTTTTATTTCTTCTCCCTGAACGTTTATACATTTCCCAAATTTATTACTTTCCGTTACTACTTAAAAAATATTTCCCATACAGCTGCAACCTCTGAAAATCTTAACTTTGCAATATCTTCTCCTTCCATGATTGAAATTGTGAACCACCTGGGCATGTAAAGTCTTGGTCACTCCTGAGCTATGTCACTTCCCAGAAATGTCAGTCACTGTCCCTCTCCATAGGTAGACACCTCCTGAAAGCCACCTGGTATCATGTGTCAGAACTGTTAATAGTGCACTTATGGTCCAATCCTTATCTGCATATTTCAGCCTTCTCTTTCAACTAAACTTTCATGTAATCCTCCTCTCCAAAATGTAGCTAACACTACACATCTCCTCTGAATCTCTTCATCTCCCAGCATATACATTTCTTAGGATGTGCAAGCCAAACAAGCTCAGTGGGGGATACATACAATCTAACCTCAAACTCAAACCTTTAATCACATTGAACCCTGGCAAAAGAAGGTAGGCTGAATTCATGTTTACTGAAATAAGTATACAGAGTCAGAAGTGCTTAACTGGTGTTGTCTAAAAGCCAAAACTCAGCTCAATAACTGCCTTTCAGGGTCAATATGAACACACCATCGTAATGGGAGACACAAACACAGAATTGTTGACACACCCCTTCATAATAAATCTAAGAAGGCTGTTTACTTCCAACAACTTGCACATTCTTCCTTTATAGTCCCAACAACATACGGCACATAGTATGTAGATGTACCCATAACAAAACAAAGACTGACAAAGGAAGAGATATAGGTCAAACTTGAGCTCCAGGCTTCTCAGCATGTGACGTAATATTCCTGGTCTACTTCCCGCAGCCCCTGACGTTCACATTACATCATGTAACTTGTAGGAACATCAAACGTAAGGATCATGATGCTCCCGACAGAAAACTAGTAGCATCAAATAAGCAGAGCCCATAGCTATTGGCAAAAATCCATCAAATCATTGTTCTCTACGACAAATATGCTCCTGTACGTACATTCTATGTAAGAAAAACTTCTGCTCCCTAGCTGACAACTGATTACATCAAATGACAGACAGCAACACTGCTGCTCATAGACATTTCAAGGCAAATCCAAAACCTGAATGTTACAACAAAAATGTAAAACTGTGAGACTGCATAAAGCAATGAGTTGCAATGTCAAAATCAGACAAATTTCTTAATATGTGTACAGCGATATAACACCCACAACTCTGCAGAAGAATCCCCGTAGCTTGGGTGTTGTGAAGGCAAAATCAGAAACTGCTTTCAGGCCTTAGCTGATGGACTGAATGAATTTTTCTCAGCATCAGTCAGCCACCTGCAGCAAAGGACTATCTCCCACAAGAAGTCCCAGACTAAATAACTAACCACAAAATTTTCCACCTAAAACACACAACAATAAATACAAATAGAAAAGCAGTAATGAGAATTTATACCGTTGTGATGGGCAATGTTGGTATCAGGATAATCATAATCAAGAATGTTTCCAATAGCTTAGTGTTGTCTTAGCAGATGCATTTAATTTTTCTCTCATGACTGGAACATCTCCAACTCCGTGGAAAGGACTCATAGTCTGACCTATCTTAAGACCAAAAACTCACAGTAGCCTTGGGATTACCAACCAATCAACACATTACCCATCACATCCAAAGCTCAGAAATACATTTTAATAACTAAATCACTGAACACTTAGGCAAATTCAACTTATTACAATAAATATCAGTTAGCCTTTTGTAAATGTCATAGTACAAACAGTGCATTATGGTGAATGATGACCACAACTCTCCCTCCTCTCCTCCCTGATCCACAGCCACCCAATGCTGCGTCTGTTGGCAGTCTAGTCCCTGCATGCTTCGCCAGAGAGCATTGTTCTCTCTCCCAGCCCCCCCCCCCCCCCCCCACACCCCCTTTACTGATATCCCTTCCCCACCCTCTCTAGTTTGCTACTTGTGTTCTACGTGGCATTTGCATTCTGGACCAAGCTGCCAGTGATGGAGGTCATGTGTGCATGAGGTGTGCTTGCTTCTGTGAATGAATATGTGTGTGTGTTCAACCTTTCTACACAAAGTGATCTTCCCCGAGATCGGCTTGTACCAGTTGTTCCATTCTTTTGTATATAATTTGTGTTAGTATTTTACAACCACAACACATTAAACTGACAGATCAGTATACACCAGTCAGCATCTGCCATCTTTGGTATTGGTGTTCTCACATTTTTCTTAAATTCTGGGGTGCTTTTCCTTCTCATATGTCCTGTAAACCAGATGGAACAGTTTTGTCGTGGCTGATTCTCTCAAGGATCATAATCATTCAGTCAGAATGTTGTCTACCCAAAGTGTCTTGCCCCAATATATAACATTTCAGATGTCTCAGAAATTATTCTTGCAATATCTCAACGCACATCACACTTTCATCCACTTCCTCTTCTCTTTCCATAATAAAGGTATGATTTATTTTTCCTTGAACAGCCCCTCTATATACCCCTTCCACTTCCCAGTTTCTGCTTCTCTATTTAGAATGGACTAGCCACTCGAGCTCTTAGTGCACGTTTAATTGCTTCTCTCTTCTCCAAGGGTTTCTTTAATTTTCCTAAACACAGCACCTACCTTTCCTACAGTCATTCATATCTAAAAATCTTTGCATTCGTTCTGTAGCTATTTCTATATTCCCAGCTTGCACTTCCTGTCAATACCGCTTTCTGGAGATTTATATTCAATTTTGGGTATTTCATTTGCTGCATTTTTTTTCCTTTTTTTATTCACCAGTCACATTTCATATCTTCTAAGTAATCCAAGGATTTCTGCTGAACATTGTCTTTTGCTCAGTTTCTTCTCTAGTGCCTACATCTCAAAGTTACTCATTTCACTAGCGCTGAATTCCTCTCCCCTTCTTCAATCAGTCAATCCCTATGCTCTCTTTGAAGCTGTCAACCATTTTGGTTGTTTCAAATTATCTAGGACTAACCACCTTCATTACCTACCTTCCTGAAATTTCTTCAGCTTTAGTATGCATGTCATAACCAATAAATTATAGGCACAGTGCACACGTATCTCTGGAAATGTTTTTCAGTTTTCAACCTAAATATATATAAATTTTTGTCTTATCATTACATAATCCATTTGAAACCTTCTTGACTTCAAGTCTCTTGTCATGTATGCAACATACTTCCACTATTCTTAAACCAAGTGTTTGCAAAGGTAATTCATACTCTGTGCAAGATACTATTAGGCAGGTTTTCTTTTTGTCCGTTTCTTCCAGTCCATATCCTCCCGTGTTTCCCATCCTTTCTCTTCTCTTGACATGGAATTCAAACCTGCATCAGAATTAAATTTTTGTTTCTTTGACAAACATTTTCTCTCTCTTAGCAAACATCCTTTGTCTCAAAACTGTCATCATCTCCATGTGTGCTTGCAATAACATGAGGATCATGTCTTTGTGTCCAACTTGACTATACTGTTCATGATAGTTCACCCAATTTCCTGTTTTCTTGTTCATTATTTACACTGCTCCATGCATTGCACCTACTGAATTTTGGGTTCATAACCCTATACTCGCACAACTGGAAAGCCTGTTCTTCCTGCTGCTCTACGTCAATAATTTCCACAACATCGAACTTCAATCTATCCAATTTTCTTTTCACATTTTTCATGTTATCTAACTTACCTAACAATTAAGGAGGCCAAATACTACACTCCCAAATTTAAAATGCCAGTTTATTTTTCTTTTATATCTAATGACACCATGCAGATTAATTCCCACTCAGAGATCCAAAAGGGCGAATATTTAAACTCTACAATATTTTACCTAGAAAGATGCCATCACCATTAAGCCAAATAGTACCATTCCATGTCTTCAAGAAATATAGCAACTATAGTTTCTCCTTAATTTCAGTCATACTGCAGTACCAACAAAGCAAGCCTCTGTTAACAAACATTACAGACCAGATCAGTCAATCATCATGACTGTTTCCTTTGTAATTTCTAAGAGTACTGTAGCCTCTCTTCAGAAACCATACATTAGTCTGGTCTCTCTAAAGACACCCCTCCAGTTAGCTGCAGTCTAGATACCTTTCCAGTTCGCTGCAGCTATGGGTCAATTATCTGTATTGTTGCAATACACAAGCCACCCCATCTCATCTAGACCTATGGTTCATGGGGATAATTCCCATCAGCCACTAAGAATATCTGAAACATCAAGAAACTAGCTCACCTCTACCAGTTTAGAGGGTCTTTCCCAAATATGAAATTTTGGTATTAAAGTTTTATCTTACTGCTTAGGCTCAGCTATTTACCTTCTAGAGGCAATATAATTATTTCTAAGCAGGTATTTCAGGTAGAGCTTCCTGAAGAAACTATTCCTTAGTTCTTGTCACATTTAGCAACTTTATCTCACAATTTTTCAAATACAATCCCACAGAAAGAGTACTACAGGTATGTGCCAAGCTCAACGATACAATAAACAAACTTACAGTCTCGTAAATTATCAAATGTCCACTGGTCGTTCTGGAAGAATGGATGAGATTTTATTTCTTCAACTCCATTTCTTCCTAGGCGCCTTGTTCTGAAAAAGTGAACAGTGCAATCCATAATAAAGAAGGGATAAAATACAGTAAGTTATCTACCTTACATATATTTAAGAAAAGAGGAGGTATAACATATTCATTTCCTCTAATAAAACTGTTTTTGTTATTGTTCCATAAAATTTTGGGTATGCAGGCGTATAAATTCAACTTCTTCTTCTAATATTTTGGCTGAATACTGTCCAGCCATTTTCAAGGCACGTATACGTTACACCTCTTTGCCGCCTATCAACGTCTCTGGCGCCTTGTGTATCTTTCGCCGCATACGCAGTGGTTTGGTCCTCAAGTTTAAAAGGACGGAGCAAGTGCTGGAGCATTAGTCACCTTGGCTCACTCTGAAGATGGCTGGATGGTATTCAGCCGAAATATTAGAAGAAGAAGCTGAATTTATGCGGCTGCATGCCTGAAATTTTATGGAACAGTCTTTATGCCATGAAAACATTAAAATGTTTTTGTTATTACCTGTCCGTGAGAAAGCCACAAATTAAGGCTTTAGCGTCTTGACTAATTTCTACATCTGTTGGAAAATGAAGTGAATTGCGATGATCCATGATCTTGCTGTATGTACCAACAAGGCTATCAGCATAAAATGGAGTGTCTCCAACTAACATTTCATAAAGGAAGACACCCACACTCCACCAATCACACTCACGACCATATACACCTTCTCCACCTTGGGACTGTAGCACCTCTGGTGATATGTAATCAGGAGTACCTACGGCTGTATCTGACCGCACTAGACCATCCTGTGAACAGAAATTATGAGTGGCTGGTCTGGAACTGTAGTCTCACAATGTACATACCAAAAATTTATTACAGTAATAACCAGTAACATTTCTGGGATATATCAGGTCATTTCTTTACTTCATAACAGTAGAAAAAGACTTCACAATAGGGGAAAAAAGAGCACTGATACATGGCCTTCAATTAATCAATTTTTGAAGCATTTTAATATTAGCACTGACACATGACTTCAATCAATCAATTTTTGAAGCATTTTAAAATTCTTCTGAAATAATGTCAATCAATGTCCACTGGTGGTGTTAATGTCAAACTGATTTGAAATAACAATACACTGGCATTAAGTATTCATAGGAACAGTTATTTTTACATGTGTATTAATTATCTGCTTACATCATCCATCCTCATGCAAGTACCAAAATCTGCTAACTTGAGGTGACCATGCTTGTCCAGGAGCATATTATCTGGTTTCACATCTCTGAAAACAAAGAATATTTCAGAATGTATTTCTGAATAAATGACTGCTACACAAAAATATTTCAAAGAACACTCACCTATGAACAAAACCCATTGAGTGAATGGCATCTAAAGCTAAAACAACTTCAGCACAATAAAATTTTGCCCATTTTTCAGGCACATCATAGTTGGACATAAGGTTAACAAGATCACCACCTGTAAACCAATAATCAAAATTAACAGTTATCTCTTGAATTTAGTACATAATGTGAGGTTTGCTGCATGACATACCAGGCATGTAATCCATAACCATGTACAGATATTTAGCATCTTGAAATGCAAAATGCAGCTGCACTATCCATTCGGAGTTAGCATGGGCCATTATATCGCGTTCTTCCCAGAAGAATGCCGAGTCTGACCGTTTAATCTAGAAATGGTTAAGAAAAGTACTGCTTTAATAGTTATACTGTATTAAAAACAATCTTATGACAGATTCAATGTAACATGAGAATGCAGTATCTTTGATAACATACCATTTCAAACTTGCTTAATAGCTTCATTGCATACACTTTTTGAGTAGATCTATGCCGTACCTGCAACAATATCAGCATTCAGAACATATTAAAATAGAAAGATTACACGTTCATATGAAACATAGAATAACAGGAAAGGATAATGGATGACCGGTTTGTTAGTGGGTTTCTTAGAAAACAGAGTGTGTCTGTTAGGAAACCACTTAAAAGGTTTAGTAAAAAATATTTTTGGAGGGAAGGCGAAGGATCAGGGTTTAATGCCTTATTGAGAAAGTGGTCACTAGAGATGGAGACTACCTGAGGGTACAGCTCCACTGTTCAGATAAAATGAAACAGTAAGTGCCTATATTGGCACTACTGGCGCCTGCCATGCACTACACACACATATAACAGGCAGGACAATTCAACTATCTTTTCATTGAGAGAAAAGTATGTGTTCATTACTCATGATTTTGGGATGTAATCAGAAAAAAAGGGGTATATCGAAAACCATCTATTGACTGTACAGTATTATTATTATTATTATTATTATTATTACACAGCAATAAAAAACTATGTCAGCACAATGACGTTCATTTACAAATATTTTGTTAATTTTCACAATGTTCTCGTCAATATGTAAATTTCAAAAATTTTTGTCTTTTCCACATCATCAGAAAATTTCATTCTTGAATGAAATTTTCAATCTGCAGCGGAGTGTGTGCTGTTATGAAACTTCCTGGCAGATTAAAACTGTGTGCCAGACCAAGACTCAAGCTCGGGTTCGGCACACAGTTTTAATCTGCCAGGAAGTTTCAATTTCATTGTTGGTCATCTACATCTACATCCATACTCTGCAAGTCACCTGACGGTGTGTGGCGGAGGATACTTTGAGTAACTCTATTGGTTCTCTCTTCTATTTCAGCCTTGTATTGTTCGTGGAAAGAAAGACTGTCGGTATGCCTCTGTGTGGGCTCTAATCTCTCTGATTTTATCCTCATGGTCTCTTCGCGAGATATACATAGGAGGGAGCAATATACTGCTTGACTCCTCAGTGAAGGTATGTTCTCGAAACTTCAACAAAAGTCCGTACCGAGCTACTGAGCATCTCTCCAGCAGAGTCTTCCACTGGAGTTTATCTATCATCTCCGTAACACTTTCGCGATTACTAAATGATCCTGTAACTAAGCGCGCTGTTCTCCATTGGATCTTCTCTATCTCTTCTATCAACCCCATCTGGCACGGATCCCACACTGGTGAGCAACATTCAAGCAGTGGGCGAACAAGTGTAGTGTAACCTACTTCCTTTGTTTTCCGATTGCATTTCCAACGAATCTCAGTTTGGCATCTGCTTTGTTGACGATCAACTTTTTTGGCATCTGCTTTGTTGACGATCAACTTTATATGATCATTTCATTTTACATTGAGATTCAATTGCCATTCCCTGCACCATGCGTCAATTTGTTGCAGATCCTCCAACATTTCAGTACAATTTTCCATTGTTACAACCTCTCGATATACTACAGCATCATCCGCAAAAAGCCTCCGTGAACTTCCGATGTTATCCACAAGGTCATTTATGTATATTGTGAATAGCAACGGTCCTAAGACACTCCCCTGCGGCACACCTGAAATCACTCTTACTTCGGAAGACTCCTCTCCATTGAGAATGATGTGCTGCATTCTGTTATCTAGGAACTCTTCAATCCAATCACACAATTGGTCTGATAGTCCATATGCTCTTTGTTCATTAAACGACTGTGGGGAACTGTATTGAATGCCTTGCAAAAGTCAAGAAACACGGCATCTACCTGGGAACCTGTGTCTATGGCCCTCTGAGTCTCGTGGATGAATAGCGCAAGCTGGGCTTCACACGATCATCTTTTTCAAAACCCATGCTGATTCCTACAGAGTAGATTTCTAGTCTCCAGAAAAGTCATTATACTCGAACATAATACATGTTCCAAAATTCTACAACTGATCGACATTAGAGATATAGGTATACAGTTCTGCACATCTGTTCGACGTCCCATCTTGAAAACAGGAATGACCTGTGTGCTTTTCCAATCCTTTGGAATGCTACGCTCTTCTAGAGGTCTACGCCAACCTGCTGCAAGAAGGGGGGCAAGTTCCTTCGTGTACTCTGTGTAAAATCGAACTGGTATTCCATCACATCCAGCGGCCTTTCCTCTTTTGAGCAATTTCAATTGTTTTTCTATCCCTCTGTCATCTATTTCGATATCTACCATTTTGTCATCTGTGCGACAATCTAGAGAAGGAACTACAGTGCAGTCTTCCTCTGTGAAACAGCTTTGGAAAAAGACATTTAGTATTTCGGCCTTTAGTCTGTCATCCTCTGTTTCAGTACCATTTTGGTCACAGAGAGTCTGGACATTTTGTTTTCTGCCAAGTCAGTACATAGAACTTTACTTTCGAATTCATTGAACGCCTCTCGCATAGCCCTCCTCACACTACATTTCTACTTCGCGTAATTTTTGTTTGTCTGCAAGGCTTTGGCTATGTTTATGTTTGATGGTCTTCTTTCTATGGGCACTTCTATCAAAATATTGATCAACTAGTTTTCTTCTTTCTTATGTATCACTAATCAAAAACATTTGCTGGCTTTCAGTCTACTTTTCCAGTTAGCTTTGAAAACCTACCTCAGCCTACCACGTAAAGCCTTTCTTTCCTGCACAACAGGTCCCCTCTATTTTATGGATTATTGTTCCACTCTGAATCTCAAGTTTTGTGCACAATACATCTGAATTTATCACCGTTCCCAACCACACTTCTGGAATACCAACTTGCTGCAGTTCTTCTGTGCATTGTTGAAAGCATTGAAGGTTACTTTTCCTTTCAGTTTATGGAGTTCCAGAAACGCTTAGCCTGCCAGGCATGATCCATACTATGCATTGCACATAGAACTTTAATCTTCTCTTTCTAGATGGTTATTAATGGTTCTTAATTTCTGTAAAAAATTCTTAACTACACCTGTACATCAATTCACATGTTGCTCAATATTTTTCTCAATGTCTTGAATTTCTTTTTTATCAGTCAGGTGACTGCCTTGTGGTGTAGCAATACGCATTGATGCTCAGTGGCTTTGAATGTGCTTCCATGTTGGCGACAGTGCCATCTGTCATTTTGTGCTTGCTTGCTGTTGCATGTCTAGTATTGCACATACACTCTACAAGCCTCATGGCTCATATTCCTATAATAGACCTAGACGCATGGTATGTCCCATACATCCTCCCACCACCAACTCCACTGCAGTCACAAACATCACCTATTCCATCAAAGGCGGGGTTACCTATGAAAGCTCAGTTGTGTGATCTACAAGCTAAACTGCAACCATTGTGCTGCATTCTACGTCGGCACGACAGCCAACAAGCTGTTTGTCCACATGAATGGCCACCGACCAACAAACTGTGGCCAAGAGACAGCTGGACCACTCAGTTGCTGAGCATGCTGCCCAACACAATCTTCTTCACGTCAATGATTGCTTCACAGCCTGTGGCATCTGGATTCTTCGTATTAACATCAGCTTTTCTGAATTGCACAGGTGGGAACTTTCCCTGCCATATATCCCACGTTCCCGTAACTCCCCTACCCTCAACCTCCACTAGTCCCCGTCCTTCACCTACCTAGCCCCTTTCGTGCTCCCACTCCAGCACTATGTAGCCTTCTATTTCACCATCACACCCAGTGTCTTTTCTCCCTGCCTCTATCTCCCTCCTTTTCCATTCCCCTTTCTCCCCCCCTCACCCCCTCTAACACCCCAACTGCACCCAGCAGCCTTACCCTACCCCCAACACATTCATGCATATTGCCACAAGCAGCATGTTACCGTCCCCCACCTCACCTCCATATACCTATCCCTCCCCACTAGAGCCTTCTTCTTACACCCACCATCCAAACTGCTTCTCCCATCATGTGCAGCTGCCCAGTCTGACGTCAGTGGCCAGAGACAGTGGTCATGTGTGAAGAGTTGTACTTGCACAAATGTATGTGTGTTGTCTACTCCACAAGAAGGCCTTTTTGCCAAAAGCTCACATCTTTAGCAGTCTTTTTGTTGTGCCTGTTTGCGACTCAACACCTCTTCTATATGGCAAGCAGCGATCTATCCTTTTCATAAGATTGGTCCAACCCTTGAGAGTATTGGGTGCAGTGGGTCGAAATTGAAGACAACTGGCTACTGTGTCATTCAGCCAATCAGAGAACAGACCTTCTGCACACAGGAGAGGAATTTTGAGCACAAGTTGGAAGGAGTCCATGGTCTCCTCCTGTGACAAGAGATAATGTAGCCCATAACTCTAAGCATTTTCATAAAAGAAGTTCTGGTTCTTTCAAGAATATGAATTATTAATAAAGTGGATGGCATCTGTGAAATATTTAATTTTTTAGTAAAAACTGACACTTTCCTTTTGGAGGGTACAAATTCTGCATGGCATGGTGAGCAGTCATAACCACAAACTTTCAAGAGTCTAAAAGAGATCATTGGCATAGTATTTGAACAAGTATTCAACACTATTACACGCCATGTGCTTTTGTACATTGTTCTCTGATGAAAAATGTTGCTCTTTCTGTATGAGGTCTGAGTTAAAACCTTAAATTGGCTACTAAAGTGAGTACTTTCTATGTTATTAGTAAGTCAGAGCATTAACTGCACAGTCACATGCGATGTATTTTATTCTGGGAAAAGAAATTATTTCATATTTTGAATTAAGTGAAGCTGTTAAAGAGTTCAGAACTAGAAGAAGAAAGTGATGGACGAGGAACAGTGAAGCAAAGCGAGCAAATGATAGAAAAGCAGTGAGACATAAGAATAAAAGATACATGTGGCGAAAGTCGTTCTTTACTACAATGTGATGCTGCTGGGAGGTATAAATCATACAACAGAAGAAGCAGTGTAATATGAGCTGTTGAGCAATTGGCTGACGGGGGAGGGGGGCTGACAGCATCCATAACAGGCCGGTGTTTGTGTTCTGGTATTGCACCGTGCATTGTTCGAATTCACAGTGACAGTATGTTGGGTACTGCAGCCTACAATTTTTGTTTATTTTGTCTGGTGCTTTCTGGAGTTAAATAAATGTCAGTATAGAAGGGAATGATAATTCAATGGTAGTGAAGCATGGGGAAGCGGTGTGTTGCAGTGTGGGTGGAACCTGAACTAGCTCTCTAGGAAAGACACAGGGAGAAGAGATAGAAGGAAATGAAGCTTCTGCTGAAAATGTAAAGCAATTATCTCCAACTGTGAGGGTAGAATTGAAACAGGATGTATCAATTAATACAACTACGAGTGCTAGTTTCAATTTTGACAATAATCACCTGATGGACACCAGTCATTCTGAGGTGGCTTCCACTAATCAGATTGATTTATATGAACAGGAAACAATGGAAGCAGATATCAAATATGGTTTCTTGCCCATTAAGAAGGAAAAATAGGAAATAGCGTCTGAAAAAAGCAGACTGGAATGCATCCACGAAATGTTTGCCACACTAATGTACACTAGGGGGGGGGGGGGGGGGGGGGGGAAAGAGAGAGAGAGAGAGAGAGAGATATTATGATGTCAATAAAAATTTTAAGGATGTGAAGCAAAACATCAATCATAAAACTGATAGACAATCAAGTAAAATAAGTTTCTTGGATAATGAGCTCAAAAGCTTCAAATCTTTCAGATACTGATAAGTTACCCTTTTGACTTAAACAAAGTTGGAAAAAAAGAGTTGCAGATGTTTCATAGCAAAATCAAGGAAGAAATTTCTCAAGTTGACACAAAATGCAAATAGTCCTCAGAAAATGTAAATAGTGAAATCACATAGGGGAGTAAATGAGTAGCCAATGAAAGAGTAATTGTATACAAAAATATAGAAGGTTAAGGTTGTTGAATCTGTTTGTAAAAGTAAATATGAAGCTTTGAAGAGTAAAATTACTGTTGAAAGTGAGAAACGTGAACCATTTGAAAAGAATGTATCTGCTCATGTGAATGTAGTGGAAGCTAATGTGGATCAGTTCACTAGTCAACTTAATGCACCAGAAAATGTACTGCATAAACATGACAGTAGATTGTGTAATGTAAAAAAGAACATTAGAACAGCTACTAATAATACAGAATGCAATTTTGTCACAGTAATATGATATGGCTTCTGTAACTAACAGACAATTTTTGATATTGGTCCTGCCAGTAACACTCACCCAAAAGAGTTTTAGAACAGTTTTTTAAATGTTTTGCCTTGATTACAAACTGACTGACAAAAGATTGGATACATTATTTCAGAATTTTTGAGGGACGCGAGAACATGAACAGTTACTACTAATGACAAGTGTGATACTTTGGAAAAGTTTAAGGGCGCTTTTTTCAAGGTCTATTGGGGAGGTAGACAAAACCAAATGCAGTGGAAAACACTTTCTGAATTGGCGAAAATTTCAATCCTAGAAAAGAAAAGTGTAAAGAAGTTTGCTTTAAAATAGATGATAAATCTGTATATTTAACTAATAAAATGGATCCAGAGAAAATTGTAATGGGTCTGGATAGGAAATTACTCATGAACTAGCAAAACAAAATCATTGCAGCTCCTAGACATGACACTGGACAGTTTATTGATTATTTAGAAAGGGCAGAAAAATAAATGCAGAAAGAGAGGCAGGTGAACCAAATTTTAGGAATCAAGAAAATACAGGAAATACACAACTGTTGAAGTCAAGGGGATACGCATGTTTCGGAACAGATATAATAATGGGGAAGGGGTGTGGGGGTGTGGCAAGAAGTTAGCACAATTTTCCAGTACCAAGACAAAGTAACAGACAGTGAGAAACTATTTATAGACTGTGAGCACCAATACATGGCAACACAGACCTACATCTTAAACAGCAGGTGGGGATACAAGCTGAAAGTGGTGCAGGATTCCAGAATATGGAGAACTAAATCTATAAGTCATTTGTAGAATGGTAAGTAGTAACTTGAATCCACTAGCCATACATTTTAAGAACAGGGACTATGGGAAGAAGAGAACACATAGGTAAAGCAAGTAAAATTACAACCGAGAAAAGCAAAATGAGTGTAGTTAAAACACAAATATTTAATGAAGGTTTGGACGTCTTTCTGAAAGAAAAGTAATGAGACTATTTTTTTTATCTACCAAAGTTTTTTTTCCCCCAAACAACAATACTGTCTCCTTCAAGGTAATTCCCTTCAACAGCTATACACTGGTAGAGTCATTGCTCCCAGTCTTGGTAGCAGTGCTGAAAGGCTTCAATTGGTAGAGCCTTTAACATGTCAGTCACATTCTTTTCAATGTTCTCCAGAGTCTCAAAATGATGGTCTTGTAAGACATTTTCAATTTCAAAAAAACAAAATTTTTGCAAAGATTCAAATCTCGTGAACAGAGAGGCTGTGGAACAACAGATGGCTCTGAGCACTATGGGACTTAACTTGTGAGGTCATCAAGTTCCCTAGAACTTAGAACTACTTAAACCTAACTAACCTAAAGACATCACACACATCCATGCCCGAGGCAGGATTCGAACCTGCGACCATAGCGATCGCGCGGTTCCAGACTGTAGCGCTTACAACCACTCGGCCACTCCGGCTGGCTGTGGAACAACAGGAATGCCTTTTGGGGTCAAAAATTCCATGATGAAAGTGGCTGACAGTTTGTCCTGGAGGAACAAATTCTTTGTGCTTGATATCCCTACTGTTAAAAAAGCAAAGCAGCATTGTTTTGATTTTTGATTTGCTCATTCAAGCTTTTTCCAATCAAGTAGATGTCACAGTCTGCAACTTTTCACTTTGCGCTTTGTCTCAGGACTGTACTCAAAAATCCAGTGTTCATTACCTGTGATGACACAAATGAACCATTCATGGTCACTGGCAGTGCTCTCAAAATGATCAACGCACATTTCTTCAATCAACGCACGTTTCTTCAATTGTCCTGTTCAGTTGCGAGATTTTTTTGGCACCATTTTGGCACAAATCTTTCACATGTGCAAAATGTTTGGCCTTCTGTCAAAATTTGATATACAGTGAAACTGTTTAAGTTTAGCAGGTCACCCATCACCCTTATTGCTAAACATTGGTCTGATCTCATTAGAACATACACATGTTTGACGTTTTCATCAGTTTTCAATGTTGAAGGTCTCTCTGAGTGAGGTTCATCTTCAACATGTTCTCAGCCTTCCGAACTTAATTTGTGCCAGCAAAAAACTTGTGCTCTTCATAAGGAATGTTCCCCATAGGTCTGTTTCAACTTTTCATAGGTCTCACTTGTGATTTCTCCAAATTTAATACAAAACTTGGTTGCATAATGTTGCTCTAAATTCTGCTGTCCTATTTTTGTAGGACACAACAAAAACATAGTTTCACGGATGGCACCTTCAAAAACCATGTGATGGCTCGTACATAGCTGAAACTCTGACTGTGCATCAGGAAGGAATGGACCCACCAGTCTACTCCAGTAGAACAACACAGCATTGCAAGATCACTCACAATGTTCCCAGTCTCATTACTCTTCCCACACACCACATACAGATTCACTGAAAGAAATGAAGAAACAGAAAAACAGATGAGGAATCTTGTCACGAATAAGGGAGAGCACAAATAAGGAAGGGTTGTTACGTAGAGATGTGAAAGAGAACAAAGTGGAAGAAGCATCTGTGGAAGTCTAGTAAGAGTGAATTCAGTTTTAATGAAGTATTTTAACTTGTCATTATTGTACAAAATGACTAATGTTAAGAGGGATGATACTTGAAGCAATTCTGCAAATATGCGAGTGATTTCTAGAAATGAAGAAAGCTTTGAGCCAAAGGAAATTGTGTACAATTTGCTGGACGACTCTGCAATTAATAGTTGTAGGAAGGAGACTGGACAACTGGTTATTAATTTGTCAGTACACGAAAAATAGGTGCAGTATTTAGTTGACAGCTGGGTTGATCTACATGCATTGAGTCAGAAATGGATAGCAGCTCTACCTAATAAGAAAACATCAACAACAACGCCTGTTTCTGGATCTCAAATAATTGTCATAATGGAGAAAGTAAAGGTTTTTGTTAAGCATGATGTAATGTTGCCAAAGAAGGGTCCAGTTTTAGAGCAACTTTTTCATAATTCCTAGGTTAAGTGTTGACACGCTGATATGTGCAGGTTCTTTTTATTAAGTATAACAGAAAACTGGGTTTTGCTGAGGAATCTATGATTCTGGACATATACGGAAGGAAATTAAGAGTATCATTTCAGGGAAAAAGAAACTGATGCCAGACGAAAAGGACATTATTCCCATAAGACGTTGCAGAAAAGATGAATTGTTTGAAAGGTATAATGATTTTGGGTATAAAATACTAGTGAAACCATGGGAATCAGAAGTCATTCATAATTAAATAGACGGTAAAGATAGGTGCACTACCATTAGAAATTGGGGATAATGGCCTCAGGCGACTTGCATTCTTTGCAATGCCAGGTGACCTATGATTGCCAGATGCCCCAATTACTGGCAATAATACTGTATTCTCTTTTTCTGCTGTCACTCTTCCTCTTCTGACATTCTGAACTGCATCTATTCCTCTTTAACATTCTTCACTCTTAGGGAGGTATGTTTAAGAGAAATGAACTACACACCATTCAGGATTGTACGAGGGTTGAAACTTAAATAGCGGCAACTACTTATTCACAATCGATACAAAAGAGTTACATGTTTGCGCATATTACCGTCCTTCAAAGTAGTCACCAGGGTTAAGTAGAACCCGTTACCAGTGAAGTGGAAGGTGTAGTATACCGTTAGCAGAGCCTGTTCTGTTGATGGTCCAAATGGAGCGATCTACTGCCTGTCAAATCTCTATAACAGTTCTGAAGCGAAAGCCATGAAGTGGTTCCTTCATCTTCAGAATCAAATCAAAGTCACAAGGACTTAATTCCGGGGAGTATGGTGGATGGTACAGAACTTCCCAGTCCGATCAACCGAACAGAGCATCCACAGCTTGTGCTGTATGCGCCCGCACATTGTCGTGCAAAATAATGGGTGGGTTGCGCAGACAGTGTCGCCACTTCTTTGGCAAAGCTGGTCGCAGGTGATGCTCCAAAAACAAACAGAAATACTGTGCACTGACGGTCTGCCATGGAGGAATGTAATGCATTAGGATAACACCATCACAGTCGTACATGAGAATCACTATAACTTTAGACTGCTCCATTTGCACCATCAACAGAACAGGCTCTGCTACCGGTATACTATGCCTTCCACATTGCTGGCAACGGGTTCTATGCAGCGTTGGTGGCTACTTTGAAGGACAGTAACAGGTGCAAACATGTAACTCTTTTGTATTGATTGTGAATAAATAGTTGCCGCTATTTTTAAGTTCCAACCCTCATATATAAGAAAGCATGATGGATTTTGTAAAGTAAGTAATAAGCATATGACAAAAAGGTTATCAGTGGTGGAATAAGTATGTCAGAAACACTTGGTGCTGAAGAGTACAACATTTTGTGGAAATATGTAGCAGTTCTTCAAGTAGGTAACTAAAGACTACTGGATTTGGATTGAAGTAGAGAGTATATAGGAAAGACAATGTGGTTATGAAAGTATTTTGAGAAGTATACTGTACTATTTTGGAAAATATATAGTGAAGAATCTTTTGAGGAAGTAACCAGAGTTTTGGAGCAAACATAAGTCTAGGCTTCCGTAGCCGTTGTCAGTCAATAAAATAATTGTGGGAATGTGACAGCATTGTCATTATGTAATATTCTCAGACTTTTCAGCCACTGTTGCAAATGGTCCTCCTCAGCGTGTTTTAGTTAACTGCTGAATGAGAGAAGTTTTGGTTGTTATATACCGGTGGAGAGATTGTTACCACAATCTGATATGGTACTGAGCATGAGGAGGAGGGATTTTACATATCCTGCTGTTTACTTGCTGCCTAGTATTAGCTGAGACATTCCAGTATTGTGTGTACCTGTGACTGCTGTGGTCTTCAATGCACCTGCATATGTGTATTGCTTCAGATGAGCTGCTGTTCTGTAGCACTGTTACTGCTGACAGCCAAGATGCCAGAAGTCAGAACTCGTCCTCTCTACTCATGTTGATGAGTCACTTCGCTATTTCTAACACCTCTCTAACCTTCCCCCCTGAAGGTAAGAGGCTGTTTCGTCAGTATGCATGCTTCTCAGAAGCCTATCGTTTTGGCACATTTGTCTTTGTGTTCTGCCACCACTAACTTGGCGAGTTGTCTTAGTCGGATATATCTTTCATGTTCAGATATCCGTGTGCTGACTGGTCACCACATCTTGCCTACATATACTAGTCCACACTTGCACCCAATTTCATAAATTCCAGCAGCATGTAGCTTGTCAACTGCATCTTTCAATGAGCAAAGAACACATTTTATTCTGTTGCTGCTTTGAAAACTCAGCCTGATACCTGTTCTGCAGAAAGTTTGCCCATACAGTCAGTGATACCTTCAACATATGTTCTGTCCTTCCTTCTGCTCTTCCCTATTGCCTACATCCTTTGACACCAGTTTTATCTGTCACCTTCATCCGATAACCATTGGCTCCAAAAATGGATCTGAGGTTTTCTAGTTCTGCCTCCAGATGTTCATCGCTAATCCTGTGGCTCCTTTTAGCTAAAATGTTCAGGCAGATTCCATCTGCACAGGGTGGTTGTGGGAGGAGACGTGTAGGTACCCGTCCATGACAGTGGACTTAAGGGGGATCCAATAGCCAAGGTAATCAAATCAACACTGATAAAGAAAATTAGAATTAGCTTTGACACAGATAGAAGCCTCATCCCAAAAGTCCCACAGGCATTAGGAATATACGGTGTACCAAAGGCCCACAAAGAGGCTTTCCCTTTAAACCCACAGTGAATAACACTAATTCATCAACCAAAAGACTAGTGAAAGAACTGGCTCTGAAGCGCTGACATTTAGTGAGCCACACAGAGTCTTACAGTAAGGGTTCCACCCATTTTGTAGCACTTTTAATTAATAGAAAAGTGTATTTCAGCTATGAACTTAAGGGCCAGATTTGATGCGAAGTCCTTATTCACAAATAAACCAGTGTCACAAACTGTGAACAACTTAGAGGAACACAAGGCACCCAATGACTGGGAGCTACTGTTCAACTGTTTAATGACCATCTCCTTCAGCTGAAAAAGTAAATTCTATGAACAGATAGATGGTGTTGTTAAAGAAACTGCACTCCAATCCCCATCATTATGCTCAGACTGCTGGCTCCAATATGTTGGAGAAGAAGAGTTACAGAACTTCCACCAGCATCTCAATCAGCAGCACAGCAAAACTGAATTCACTACAGAGATAGAAAAGAATAGATTGCTGCCTTTCTCAACATGGAAGCTAACCGAAAGCCTGATGGTAAACTTGGCCACAGAGCATATATACTGAAGAGCCAAAGAAACTGGACACCTGCCTAATATCACATAGGGTGCCCACAAACACACTAGAAGTGACGCAACACTACGGCATGGACTTGATTAATGTCTGAAGTGCTGCTGGAGGGAATTGTCACCATGAATCCTGCAGGGCTGGCCGAAAATCCATAACGTACGAAGGGATGAAGATCTCTTCTGAACAGCACATTGCAAGGCATCCTTGAGATGCTCAATAAGGTTCCTGTCTCGGGAGTTTGGTGGCCAGCAGGAGCGTTTAAACTCAAAAGAGCATTCCTCAAGCCACTCTGTAGGAATTCTGGGTGTGTGGGGTGTTGCACTGTCCTGCTGGAATTGCCAAAGTCCATCAGAGTGCACAATGGACATGAATGGACACAGGTGATCAGACAGGATGCTTACGTATGTGTCACCTGACATAATCATGTCTAGATGTATTAGGGGTCCCATATCTCTCCAATTACACATGCCCCACCCCTATACAGAGCCGCCTCCAGCTTTAACAGTCCCCTGTTGACATGCAGGGTCCATGGTTGCCTCCATACCCACATACATCCATCCACTCGATACAATTTGAAACTAGACTCTTCTGACTAGGCAACAAGTTTCCAGTCATCAACAGTCCAATGTTAGTGTTGACAGTCCCCTTTGTGTCATGCAGTCATCAAGGGTACACGAGTGAGCCTTTGGCTCCAAAAGCCCATATCAACGACGTTTCATTAAATGGTTTGCATGCTGTCACTTGTTGATGGCCCAGCGCTGAAATCTGCAGTAATTTGTGGAAGGGTTGCACTTTTATCATGTTGAATGATTCTCTTCAGCTGTCGTTTGTCACATTCTTGCACGATGTTTTTGCAGCAGCAATGTTGTCGGAGATTTGATGTTTTACTGAATTGCTGATATTCATGGTACACTCATGAAGTGGTCATACGGGGAAACACCCACTTCACTGCTACCTCGGTGATGCTGTGTCCCATGCTCGTGCACCGACTGTAACATCATATTAAAACTCACTTAAATCTTGATAAGCTGCCATTGGAGTAGCAGTAACTGATCTAACAACTGTGTCACACAATTGTTGTCTTATATAGGCATTGCCAATTGCAGCGTTGTATTCTGCCTGTTTACATATCTCTGTATTTGAATACGCATGTCTGCACCAGTTACTCCGGCACTTCAGTGTAAAAAACCCAGCAGCACGGTCAGGTACCTATACAACTCCTCCCAACAACACCCTACACAGAAGAAATCCATCCTGCACATTTTAACCAAAAGGGTGCACAGAATTAGCATGAAGAACATCTGAAAGCTTAACTACAAAACCTCTGGACCATTTCTGGGGCCAATGGTTATGAGATGAAGATGACAGATAAAACTAGAGAGACAAAGGATGAAGGCCCTAGGGAAGTACAGAAGAAAGGACTAAGCATTGCCCTGCTGCTGGGTGTTCAAAGGTTAAATGAACATGTGGACAATATGCTCTGTCGAGCATGTATCAAACCGATTTTCCTGAAGCAGCTACATAATAAAAGATGTTCTTGACTCAATGAAAGATGCAACTGAAAAGGTATATCCTGCTGGAGTTTACAAAACTGGATGCAAGTGTGGACTAGTGTAGGCGAGACAGGGCGACCGATCAGCACACGAATATCTGAACATGAAAGATATATCCGAGTAAGACAATGTATCAAGTCAGCAGTGGCATAACATCAGGATGAGTGTAGCAAACAGGCAGAATTTCAAAAAGCCCACAGACTGCTGAAACAGTTTCTTACCTTCACAAGGAAGACTAGAGAGAGGTGATAGAAAAAGCCAACTGATCTGCCAACAAGAATAGGGAGGATGGGTACTGACTTCCAGCATCTTGTTGCCACGAGTAAGAGCACTGCAGAACAGCAGCAATAAGCAGTTAAGCAAACACCAATCAAGAATGTGTATTTCCACCAATGAAAAGAAGTAATTCAAACACCAATAAAGGACAGCTAACATCCCTCCTTCTCACCCTCAATACCCTATCACATTACAATAACAGCCCCTTCTACCAGTACATAAGAACCAAAACTTCTCTCATTCAGCAGCAAAGACACTCTGAGGTAGACCATTTGCAACAGAGGCTAAAACGTCAAAGAATTTTACACATTGACAAGGCAATCACACGCCCAGATGAATTTTATTGACTTTTGAAGTAAAGTTCGTAGTGGTGCTAGAAGGAAGGAAGCTGTTTTCATAATATGGAAGAAAGGTACACTTGCTTAGAGGGTGTCACCTTCAGGGGTTTTAGTGGAATGTAGATAGGACACAAAGGCTTCAGCTTGACCGACCAGAACAACATGACACAGAGTGAGAATGAGACAGAACACTTTCATCTTAGGTGAAAGCTTGGAAACATGAAGATGACTGTATAAAGTTAAAGAAAGAAACATGTAACCAAGGATAACTATGTTACTCTTTACATAAAGTAGAGGAAAGACAGCCACTTACCTGTAGCAGATTGATATATGGAGCACACAATCAAGTAACAGAAAACAGCATTCACACTAGCTTTTGAGCAATAGCTCTTTTTCTAGCTAAAGTAATAAACAACCCCCTCCCCCCCCCCCCCCCCCACACACACACACACAAACACACGCACACAACCATCAAAATCCACTATCCCATGGTCACAGCAAGACTAGTTACGGAAAGCAGTTGCCTGAGCTGATGGCGGTGGGGACAAGATATGAAAGGACGCAAGGAGAGGGGTAGGCGAGAAAAATGAAATTCTTTGGACAGATGACTCTGGCCACGCAACAATATGGAAAGAGTACAGAGGGTAGAGCAAAAAGATATGTAGGAAGAGGGAGAGGGGGGAAGGAAAGGAGGGTGTAAAAAGAGAGAAAAGTGAAGATGATGGAGAAAGGGAGGGTAGAGGAGGAAGAGGGGTTGAAAAGTGGGGCAGGGGAGGGAAGGGGGGGGGGGAGAGAGAGAGAGAGAGAGAGAGAGAGAGAGAGAGAGAGCGAGAGAGAATGAGAAGGATGGTGGGAGAATGTTGTGCATAGTCTGGACAGATAAGAAGTGGTGTGGACAAGAGAAGGGAAAAGGCAAGGTGAGACAGTGCGAACAGGTTAATGGAGGTTTAGGCCAGGGGGGATTGCACAAGTATAAGACAGCTGGAGAGAGAATTTCCATGTGCATAGTTCAGAGAAACTTGTGCAGGAAGGGAGTATCCTAATGGCCCGCATAGTGAAGCAGCTACTGAAGCCATCTGCAGCATTTTCGGCAACTAGATGTTCTTCAACCAAGTGTTTGTGATGATTAAATTATGGTCTGTGCAAAATTCTGCCACACAGCTTCCTCCTTCATTCTTTTCCTCCAATCCATATTCACCTACTATTTTTTTCATCTCTTCCTTTTCCTATTACAAATTCCAGCTCCCCAATAAAATCCTGTGAAAGAGTACGGTGTGGCGGAACACCACATATATTTATTAAAAAAACAAAATTAGTTTTTTATTCTGATGAATAATTTGTCATGTGATGCTAGAAGTGTTAAAATGTGATGTGTTTTGTGCAATGAGCATTAACATTTTGAAAAAAAAGAAAGAAATTTCTAAAGAACTAAAGATAAATCTTACTGAAGCTCTTGTCTTCGATTCTTGTATGGACGATTGGCTGGATGTATAAGTGTGAAAGTTCTGTACAACTGTTCAGAATTAACATATTTCCATATAATAACATTTACTTTTTCTACAGCAGGCACTTCTCATAAAAGTGAATCAATATTTTGTGTAAATTTGTTGTTTTAGCATGTGCTCCAGAGGGGACCACGATTTCTCTTGCAGCATAGGCTGGCCATTACGCTGGCAAAACAGTTATTCTTATTAAATCATTTATTAAATGTAAATGCAAATGCAGGAGAATTCTCTGTTTTTCTCATTCAATATTCTAAAGCCAGTGAAATTAAATTAAAGCTTCAATCATTAACATTTTTGTTGCATTGAGATCAGTACATTTTCGATTGGCCGCTTAACAGCAGATGATGAGAATCTCCTTAGCTTTGCCTTGTTAATGAAAAATAAGCAAAGCAATCTATTACTTTTAATGAAAACAGAAATATCTCAGGTATTAATTGTCTTTTAAAATTGACACATAATTAAACCAGTTGCCATCAGGCCCTCTAAGAACTAGTTTTTATTACAAAATTCTGCATAATATATGCAGATTTTTATTAATAATAGCAGCCACTCATGCAAACTTAACCACAGAAGGCAGGGAGTGGCACGCTGTTTTTAAAAAATTGTTAAGTACACACTGAGGAAATTCAAGGTCTATGTAAATGTTTGTGGTGGTATTGAGCTTGCTTAACAGTCTTGTGCTAGCCAAAATCAGAACCCAATGCTAATGATGACCATTTCTTTTTAAATCAAGTGTACCTCAACTCAGAAGATGCTGAACTGTTCAAAGAAAACTAGAGTCTCATTTCAAATAGGTACCCCACCCATACAATTATGGTCGGTGGTGACTTCAATCTACCCTTTATATGCTGGAAATATTATATGTTTAAAGTTGACGGCATGCATAAAACGTCATCCAAAACTGTACTGAATGCTTTCTCAGAAAATTATTTTGAGCAATTAGTTCAAGGGCCCACTCAAATCGTCAATGGTTGCGAAAGCATACTTGACTTCTTACCCACAAATAATTCTGGACAAATCGGGAGCATCATGATGGATACAGGGATTAGCGACCACAACACAGTTGCTGCTAGGCTGAGTACCACAACACCCATAACCATCAAAAAGAAAACACAAAGTACATCTATTTAAAAAAATCTGATAAAAAATACTCTTAATGCCTTTTTAAGAGAGAGTCTCCACTCCTTCCAATTTGATCATGTAAGCAAAGAAAAGATGTGGAATGATTTCAAAGAGAGAGTATCAACCGCAATTGAGAGATATATACCACATAAATTAACTTGTGATGGTACTGATCCCCCATGGTACACAAAACGGGTCAGATCGTTATTGCAGAAACTACAAAAAAAAAAAAGCATGTCACATTTAAAAGAAGGCAAAATCCACATGATTGGCAAAGTTTTGCAGAAGTTCAAAATATAGCACATGCTTCAATGTGAGATTCTTTTAATAATTTCCACAACAATGCTCTGTCTTGGAATCTGGCAGAAAACCCAAAAAGAATCTCGTCATGCATAAAGCACACCAGTGGCAAGACACAATCAATACCTTTACTGCATGATAGGAATAGTAAAGTCACTGTTGACAGTGCCACTAAAGCAGAGAGTTATTAAACACGGTTTTCCGAATCTCCTTCACCAAAGAAGATGAAGTAAATATTCCTGCATTCCAAACAAGAACAACTGCCAAGATGAGAAACATAGAAGTATATATCCTCAGTGCAGCAAAGCAGCTTGAATCACTTAATAAAGGCAAAGCCTCCAGTCCAGACTATATACCAGTCAGGTTTCTTTCAGAGTATGCTGATACAATAGCTCCATGTTTAGCAATTATATACAACTGCTCGCTTACAGAAAGATCTGTACCTGAAGACTGGAAAATTGTTGAAGTCACACCAATTCTGAAAAAGGGAAATAGGATAAATCTGCTGCATTACAGGCCCATATCACTAACATCAATTTTCAGTAGGGTTTTGGACCATATACTGTGTTCTTACGTCGAAGAAAGCGATGTATTGACACAGTCAGCACAGATTCAGAAGATATCATGCTCATGAAACACAACTAGCTCTTTACACACATGATGTAATGAGCGCCATCGACAGAGGATGTCAAATTGATTCCATATTTTTAGATTTCCAGAAGGCTTTCGACACCGTTCCTCACAAGCGTCTTCTAAGCAAACTGCATGCCTATGAAATATCACCTCAGTTGTGCGACTGGATTCGTGATATCCTGTCAGAAACGTCACAGTTTTTAGTAATAGACGGAAAGTCATCAAGTAAAACAGAAGTAATACCTAGCATTCCCCAAGGAAGTATTATAGGCCCTTTATTGCTCCTGGTCTATATTAACAACATAGAAGACAATCTGAGTAGCCCTCTTAGATTGTTTGCAGATGATGATGTCATTTACCATCTTGTAAAGTCATCAGATGACCAAAAAAAATTGCAAAATGATTTAGATATCTGTATGGTGTGAAAAGTGGCAATTGACCATGAAAAAGGAAAAATGTGAAGTTACTCACATGAGCACTAAAAGAAATCAGCTAAATTTCTATCACACGATAAGTCACACAAATCTGAAGGCTGTAAAATCAATTAAATACTTAGGGATTAGAATTACAATCAACCTAAATTGGAATGATCACATAGATAACAATGTGGGTAGAGCAAACCAAAGACTGTGATTCATTGGCAGAACACTTAGAAGGTGAAACAGGTCTACTAAAGAGACTGCTTACACCACACTTCTCTGCCCTATCTGGTGTATTGCTGTGTGGTGTGGGTTCCACATCAGATGGGACAGACAGATGACATCGAAAAAGTTCAAAGAAGGGCAACTCATTTTGTATTATCACAAAATGGGGGAGATAGTCCCACAGATATGATATGTGAATTGGAGTGGCAATCATTAAAACAACAGTGGTTTTTTGTTGCAAAGGGATCTCATGAAATTTCAATCACCAGTTTTCTCCTCTGATTGCAAAAACATTCTGTTGGCTCCCACCTACATAGGGAGAAATGATCATCACATTAAAATAAGAGAAATCAAGACTCGCACAGAAATATTTAAGTGCTCGTTTTTCCCACGCACCATTTAGGGTGGAATGGTAGAGAGAGAGCTTGAAGGTGTTTCAATGAACCCTCTGCCAGGCACTTTATTGTGAATAGCTAAGTAACCACCTTGATGTAGACGTAAATATGAAAATCAAATATTTGATTTCATTAACTATCTGAATGTTTCTTTTATCTCTTGAAACATTTTTTTAATCTCTTCATCATCTGTGGAGCTAGTTGGCATATAAATTGTACTACTGTCTTGACCCCTATACATTCTATTAAACAATGTAACAATGTTGACCTCAGCAGCAATAGTTTAATCTGTGAATATAAGATGAATGATGAATTTGGGAAAGAAACCTCATCTTATAATTGGGTAAATATGGTACCTACCACATACTGATGGCACAAAGTGATCAGCATGTCTATCGCCATGTCTGACACTAATTAACTAGCACAGTAACACCTATATCAGCTATTCTTGGATTTGTGCCATATCCTAATATCAAAATGGAAAAATGGAACTTTCCACAGTGTGAAGGCTGGCCTATGTGGGCTCCTCAACTGGACAGGATGCCACACCACCACTAGAAACATCTTCCTGCATCAAACCTGCACAAATGTAATAGAAAAGTACTTGGTTCCTTGCTCAGGATAACTGTTGTTACAATCTATGTTATTGGTTTGTGTGTTGATACACAAGGATGGTAGTACACTATCCAACTAAGCTTACAAAGTCAAACTCTGAAGTTCCATCAGTCACACACCCAATCAAATACGGCTTTCACATCCCCAAATAAGCATTTTGCAGCTGTACTTAAAAATGTTCCTCAAAGCTTATTTCATAACAAGTTTCTAGCCTGGGAAACAAATCTCAAACAAAAACAGGAAAGAAGACTATGTTTCACCATCAACAACTGGGGCATTAGAGATGGAGCACAAGCTCAGATTTTGGAAGGATGAGGAAAGAAATCGGCTATGTCTTTCTGAGAGGAACCATCCCAGGATTCACCTAAAATAATATAGGGAAATTACAAGAAACCCAAATCTGGATGGTCAGATGGTAATTGGAACTGCCATTGTTCTGAATACGAGCTCCCTGCACCACCTCAGTTGGTCACAATGCTCTTTCCACGTAAATTGTTCACCTTGAGTATGATTAGTTTTTCAAATAATTTTACTTTCTGCAAACTCAACATCAAACAACTAAAATCCTCAATCGCTGTAAAATGAACTATTTCATTATCAAATTTAATGGTGTCCTCTGGCATTATCAAACCTGAATTCACAAAATCCAAACAACTAAGAGTATCTGAGATACACGAAATGCTCAAGACTACTTGAAGGCATTTGCAGATTAATGTAAGCTATATACTCAAAAAGAAGCAGCTGTGGTCTTACTGCAAAAACCATAACTTCACCATTAGACAGAAAAATTAACAGAAACCACAGACAGCCTAACGTAGGAACACCCGACAGGGACTTCAAACTCCTCCTGGATGACTTAAGAACTTTAAACATTCATTACACAATTACAATTATTATCAGTGTTATCTTGTTGTTGTTGCTTTAGGACACAAAACATCTTAGTTCATACATAACATTAATTGGTCAATTACCAGATGGAGATTAAGTTGATAATATTCAGAGTCTAATAGACTGGAGTAGAGGAAAGGTTGAAAACTTTTACTCTTTAATGAGTATGCTCAAGCTGCTTAAAGTTAAATTTCCTTCGTCATATTACTATGATGAATAAAAAGTAAAATGTGATCTACAGCTCATGCTGCATCCGATACGATATCTTATAATTCAGATGGCAAACATACATTAAAATGTAAACTGTGTCAGAAAATGGCACATTGTCAATGTATGGTTGAAGTGAGCACAGAGTGGTATGCGGTCTCCACTTAACAAATAACCACAACTGAGAAGTTTTTACCAGACAGGTTATAATGCTCATTCAATGATTAAATAATTATATAAAATACTAGGAGCACAAATAGTCACTAAAGCGCAGTCACGATTAATTCTGAGTTGGATGAGTAATGACGATGAACTGTCAATAGGCACATACAAAAGAAAAAAACTTGCTAGCTCACACACACACACACACACACACACACACACACACACACACACACACACACACACACACCCGCGCGCGCCCTTGCATGATGTTGGCTAGACTAACAGTGCCAATGCTATTTTTCAGCAGTTGAAAGAAACCACTGGCATTGTGAACTCTAGCCAGCACTCAATGAATTAATTGAATAAATAAATTGTGAAGTATATATCTGCTGCATACTTAACAAACAAGTGTAAGTATATTCTTTCTTAATTATGTGAGCAATGGATAAGTACCTGTTCTTCACTGAATACAAAAAAAGAACCCTCCAAACTGCGTATCATAGGCACCACTAATCATGTATGCATGATTCTAATTAATATAAAAGATTAAGTAATAACATTCACATATTTTGTCTGTCATTAACATTTTAAACTCTGTAAATTAGAATACACAGCATATGAAGCTCAATTTTTATAAAATGCATTGTTCTTACCAACTGGACTTCACCAAAGGCTCCTCTACCAATGACTTTAATAAGAGAAAAGTCATCTGTCTTCATACGTAACCTACAAATAGTGGCTGCCACAGAATCATCTAGAAGTATCAAAATTACACAAAAATTACAATTATTAAGCAGATAACTAAATAGCAAATACAATGTTAAAGTATATTTCCACTGCTGCTTAAAATGTAATCGACACAACCTGTAGCGAAGGAGGTAGTATTTTCTGCCTAACATGTAAATAAACAAATCAACACACAAAACAATGGAATGAATCAATCTAACTGCCCTAAAACATAATACCACAATACACAGCAGCTGATCAATAGCTACAGACAAAACAATGACAGATCTCAACAGGAAACTGTCGATATCTTACTTCTCTACAAGAATTAGCTGGTAGGAAAAGAAATGAGAAATCCAATAAAGGAACAAGAGACACGACCAAATAACAACATATGCACAATTTGAGACACAAATTCGTAAGGTTCACAACTGACTATGAATGAAAGCTGGAAATTCTTTAAATGTACACAAAGAACTTAAATTTTTCCAGCATTGTGTAGCAATTTCTCATAATTTTCCTTCCCTAAAACCTTCAATCTCCAAATTTAGTTCTGCATGTGTGAATTACAACTTAACAATATTCCACACCTCGCCAACAGTTTCTGTCCCAAACCTCTACTGGCTTATATTCCATGACAGTCATGACAATTGCCACTGTCCAGCCTGCTGTCACTTATGTACATTATGAATGAAATACACGCAACACTGGTGTAATATTCTACAATATTTATTATTTGTTGCATGAACCAGTTTTCAGCTGTTACACCATCATCAGGTACAAAGCTAAGTATAACTGATGATGGCAGAACAGCCAAAAATTGGTTCCTGTAACAAATAATAAATATTGTAGAATATTACATCAGTGTTGTGTGCTTCATTCATAATGAACAAAACATTCTACCACAAACTGATGGAACAGTGAATCCATGCAATTATTTTTACATTTTATTAAACTTATTAAATTAACGAACATCACTGATATGCTCAATCACTCATTACCAAATGTATTTTATGCTTGAAAAGTTTAAAACTCAGCAATAAAAAACAGAAATTACATCAAAATATTACTCACATCTATTCATATATGCTTCTATATTTTTCATTCGTTTAACAGCTGGGTGATCACAGTCCGAAACTAAGGCCTGAACTGTATCCTGAAATTAAATCAATGTAAACATGAAAGAAACTGTGTAAAGCAAAATGGAAAGAAACAGAAATTGGAATGAAAGGTAGCAAGAAACTTAGAAAGTAGTACAGAAGTAATTTAGGCACAAGGGGTGACTGTATGTAGACCGTCTTAATAAAGGATTAGGAGTGAGAATCAGGCATCAGAGTTTAACAGAAGGCTTGAAGAATTAAACTTACCAACAAGCAGTCAACATTTGCAACACTACGAGGATCTTGAATCTCCTCTTCCAACTGACGCAGTCGTCGTTTGCGATCTTCATCTTGTATACAGTCCATTGTAGTGCTAAAATATGAAGTGAAGCACGAGTTCACAGATCACATTTTCGCAAATTACAGCATCTTACACTAAGACCATGTATCAAAATATAATTAGAGCCACAAACTAGTTTATATAGATACTGTCAGTATATGTACGTAATATCCATCAAAATACTTATCAGAGGCTTATCCGTTATTGTATATACATTTCTGAACTTAACTTTGGTTTTAGTTTTGAAACAAAAAACCTGTTAAATATGCCAAAGCGTGTTTAAATACGGGACGAATGTAAACATTAGGCTAAATTACAGGCCGTTCTGTCATAACAAGCTTTATTTGGCATTCACATTATCTACTCACCAAGCGGATGCAGAACACACACATTAAGACTGTTGCGATTGGCAAGCTTTCGGAGCCAGTGGCTCCTTCTTCAGGCAGAAGGGCTGAAGGGGAAGGATGAAGGGTGAAGGAAAAGGATTGGAGAGGTCTAGGAAAATGGGTAGATTTTGGGAAAGTCACCCAGAACCGCAGGTCAGTGGAGACTTACACCATACGGAATGAGAAGCCCATATGGTATGTCTCCCCTGACCTGCGGTTCTGGGTGACTTTCCCAAAATCTACCCCCCCTTTTCCTAGACCTCTCCAGTCCTTTTCCTTCACCCTTCTTCCTCTCTCTTCAACCTTTCTGCCTGAAGGAGGCGACACTGGCTCCGAAACCTTGCCAATCACAACTGTCTTTTATGTGTGTGTTCTGCAGCCGCTTGGTGAGTAGATTTTTTTGTCTATTCAGTTAAATAATTTTATTAATAACTAATTGTTTTTCTTGTTATAATAGCTTAGTTTGCTCTATCTTGGCTACTGACTTCTGCCAATGTGTTATATTTATTGAACGAACTGTATTCCTTGCAGTAGAAAATTGGGTGTATTGTGTTTTTTTCAAAGTTTACAGCAAGCCCATTCCAAAGACATTATTTGCATCATTTTCTATTGCAGCTTCTTTTACTGGATTAATAATGATGTTTGTATCATCAGCAAACAGTGTCAATTTAGCTTCTTATTTCAGATAAGAAGGGAGGTCATTCACATATATCAAGAACAGAAGGGGAACCATGGTCAAAACCTGTGGAATATCTAATGTAATTTCATACCAGTTAGATGAAGAGGGAAACTTCCTTAAATCACTTAAACCATATACAGAAACGTTGTGCTTCCTGTTCTGTAAATATGACTTAAACCATTCATATGCTGTTCCATTTATACCATAGAATTGTAATTTCTGTAACGTAATATGGTTCACACAACTCAATGCTTTGGACAAATCACAGAAAATTCCTATTTGTGATATTTTACTATTTAAAGACTCTATTATGTTGGCAGTGCAATTGCATACTGCTGTCTCTCACTTCCCTGATCATTTGTCAGAAGATTATCAAGATATGTGAAAACACTACAATAAACTGGAACTGCTAATTTTTACAGAATTCACACACTGTCAGAATAAAACATGGAAAATGCCTAATGTTGACTGTTGTGACCAAGTGCTGTCGAAATTGAAATCTAATAGACATTTTTACTTAAGTTGGTCTAACAGTCCCTGTTAAGACATTCATCTATACAGTAGAAGGTGTTGCCTACCAAAAAGTGTTTCAAATTCTGGTTTAACTGTGCTTTACATGAAACCAAATTTTTAATGGTTGATGGCAATTTACTGAAAATGTGGACCCCTTTTTGGAGAAAGGTAATTGATTTTAAGTCTCAATGTATATTGCTCTTATGTCTAGTATGGATATTACATATTGAGCTATTGGTTGGAAATAGAGACACATTATTTGCAACAAATTTCAATAAGGAATAAATATACTGAGAAGCAGTGGTTAGAATATTCATTTCCTTGAACAGGCTTCTATATGATGTTGTTGAACTAACACAACAAATGTGTCTTATTACACGCTTTTGCCCTCTAAAAACTTTCGCTTGGTTTGATGAGTTACCCCCGAATATGATCCCATATGACTTAATAGAATGAAAGTAAGCAAAGTATGGATGCAAGTTTTTTAATATTTCTCTCTCCTACAACTGACATCATTTGCATTGCAAATACAGACTTGTTTAGGCATTTCAGCAATTCTGTGGTATGCACTTCACAAGTGAATTTGTTATCAAGTTGTCACTGTCAACCTCTTCTATCTACACGTCTTCATACATTATACATGTGCTGGACGCTAATCTCTTACAGGTTCCGAATACAGTGGGTCTTTGCGAAGTCTGATGACGGTGAATTAATTTGAAACTATTTATTAATGTAAGTGGAAGTTTGATTAGAGGTCATTTCTAAATCTGTACTTGACCTGCTGTTTACTGCAAGGTTGGTGTTTGCAAACAAAATTACCATCTGGCAATGTAATATATGAGAGGTTATTAATGTACACAACAAAAAGCAACAGACCTAAAATGAAGCCTCAAGGAACATCACATGTAATTAATTACCAATCAGATGAAGATCGACTGATTACTCCACAGACATTTTGCAATGTCACAGTTTGTTCCCTGTTAGCTAAGACTTGAAGCATTCAGCAGCACTGCCAGTGACACCATAATATTCTAATTTACTTAAGGGGACATGACCCTGAACAGGCAGCATTTTTAGCATTATCTTCATCATCATAGTGCAACTGATCTATAAATGAGAGAGAGCTCAAAATTCTTACACACAATTAGGACCATTAGACAAAGATTTTCTCAAAAAATCATTGAGATAATTATTACATTTTGGTACTGACAACAATATTTATAATAGTATAAAAAACGGAACACTATTTCACTGTGGTACCATTTTCTTTGGAACCACTGACTGCACAGTTTGGAAAAACAGTCAGAGTACAGACATTACATAGGCCTAAGTGTTTTATGCCTCCAATTTTCTCCCCCGATGATGACCTGTGAAAAAGACAAGTAATTTATTTTACAACAACAAAAATATTTAAAAATGTAACTCAAATATCATCGACATCATCATCATGTTATAAATTTTTCAGGAAATAATAGGCAAGGGAGGTAGTGGAGGATATTCTAAATATCTGTGCCAATGTTTGTGAGTTTAACTTCAGTCATTTAGAAGAAAAGTGTACCTGAATGATGAAAATTCAAGTTTTCGGTAAATCACAAAAGAAGATTTACAGTTTTATAACTTACTAATATGCTCGTTTAGAACAGTCAAGCAGCCTACTCCAGTTGTCCTGTTTCCTTATCCTCCATACTCTCTCTCTTCATTCTTTTCTTTATCCTTGACTCCTTGGTAGCAGAAGCAGCTTCTGCAGCTGTCTCCGTTTACGTTGATTATCAATAGCAGTTTGAGCTGAAGCCATATTCCAATCTGGATGTTAGATTTCTTCATAACACTGATTCTTAAAATTGCACCATCACTGAATATTATTATTGCATCCATTACACCAATCTTCCGCACTGCCAGACCAACAAATACAGTTTTGGGCATTCTCTCCCATTTATAGCTGCTGAAGCTTTCATTTGCATTCTGAGAGACCATGCGTACATTTCCTAAGTAGATTTTAATTTGCCAGATCCCTATATATCGGCCTAATTGCCTCCATTACAGCAAATGGTAAGGAATACTTGTGGTTATATCGTAAGCCCGTAGCACTGCTCAACCAGTACTTGAACACTTTGGACACAAACCATGCTGTGGGATTTCATCTGTTGACACAATGTGAAACCATGTTGCCCAAACAGCACAGCCCATATTTTCCAAATCTCCTACATTTTCTTTATTGCTAGTCCATAATACTGAGTCAAAGATTCAATTTCACTTTTTGTAAGACGATCTGGACCACCTATGTGTTTTCCGTCTAAGAGTTTTTTTCCGCTGGAGTCTTTACATAATTTTCTCAGCCGAGCTCCCGTTCTTTTTTGTACATGCCCAAGACATTCAAGCTTTTCTATCAGAGTTTCCCCATATGGTCTGTCATTAACAACAGTAGTGTGTTCTTTACAGTCTCCATCCCCAAGGTAGCCTACATACCTCACACCACAACTGACCTCTGATCTTCTAAAACTGTTTAATCTCCTTCGTTTCCATGTTTTCACTTGGGCCATCAACGTTCTTTACACAAACATGGGTGTTAATAACTTTACTTGAAATACGTTTCAATAAATGTAGCAGTTACAACTCCATTCAGAGAAGTATGAGCTCTCTTCTGCATAGATTGAGCAAATGCTGTTACAATGTCTGTATTAGACAAGGCTACTGCTTCTTCTGCTGCTCTATTCACTGATGTTCACTTACAGCACATAAAGCCTGATGTATTAATTCACTGTATCTGTCAACCCTCGGTGGAGGTGGAGGCAAATCCATCACTGCATAAACGGTCCGGGCAGCTCGCATTCCCCTTCCAATACATCGCATTGCATACGCAAGCTAAACATTTACACCGTAATGTCGACTATCAGTTACTGGCAATGTCATAGTATCACTGTGCATCTTACACGAGTTACAGGCAATCACTAACCAACTTGAAAGACCCTTCCTTGCTGAAATGTCCTCAGAAATGTCAATACTATCTTCACAATTGCAGTACTTACATTTCACAACACTCTTCAAAAGTCTTGACAGCATACTTAGGTTCACAATAACATTTCCGTCGTTATTGCTGCTCACAATACTACTAGGCTTGTTATTATACATTCAGAAACCGAAAGTTTATGTCCAGAAGCACTGCCTGTAGACACAGTTTCCACGGGCGACTATTGAGGCAACTGATGTGTATTATTTGGTTGTGTTTGGAACTGGCTGCTGCGAAACTTTTGTTTGGGGCTAAATTTCTTTACTCTTGGCATTTGTAACACAGGAAACACACACACAGAAACAAAACACAATAACTACAAAACCACACGCGTATGAAATTTCGAAATTGTATATTCTCACATCTTTGTTTACATTCAAACCATAGACTTCTAGACATGTCTGTACTTTGGTTCCAGGAGTCACTGCCTTCTATAATACACCTGTGTTAATGATCCGTACCTAACGATGGAAAAAATGGAAGAACAAAATAATGCATCACATATTCTGACGCAATTCAAACTGACAGGTGGGCGTTCGCCCCTGTGCAACATTATGTTCAACCGCAATTTTAGAACGAACGGAAAATGATAATGCCCATAAACTATACATTTTTTATATCAGCATGAAATGCTCTTTTCTATGGATCAAGAAAACTTTTTTCAAATTTTTAGTCATTTTCATGAGCATGTCCCCTTAACAGAATGCTGTGATTCACACAGTCAAAGGCTTTTGACAAGACACAGAAAATGCCAATAGACTAATTTATTATCTAATGAATTAAGTAAATTCTCACTGTACGTGTAAATAGCATTCTCTGTATTGGAATCCTTAAGGAACCCAAACTGTGACTTGGGCAACATATTATTTGGAGTCAGATGCTTAAGAAGACACTTTAATACAACCTTTTCATATATTTTTGAAAAATCCAGCAAAAGGGATGTTTGATGCCATTTCTCTATCCCCCTTCTTGTAAAGAGGCTTAGCTTCAACATATTTTAACCAGTCTGGAAATGTTCTGCTGATAAGAGATTGATTACACAAATAACTTAAGATAGAACTCAACTCACATGAACACTGTTTGACTAACTTTGTTGATAAGCTATCATAATCACTTGAATCCATTTTGATTTTAAGGACTTTATCATGGATGCTACTTCTTTGGGAGAAGTGAGTGTCATTTCCATTTCACTTAAGTTAGTTACAAGACATTGGTCTCAAACATTCCATTGCACTGTTTACTGAATCTGAAAACCCCAGGCTGCCAGTAACAGAAACAAAGTAGGCCTACTTGTTTAAGAGGTCTGTAACACTACATGCACTTATTACCAATGCCTCATTTATTTTTAAAGCTATCTGTTCCTCTCCCTTTCAGGTCCCACTTGTCTCTGTTTTCACTATACCCCACAAGGTTTTTATTATGTTGCCCAATGTAATTATCTTTTTCTCATAATGAGGCTGCTTAGATTTCTGGATTACTTGTGTCAATATTTTGCAGTTGTCTTTGTAATGCATTACAATGATAACATCAGAGCTGTTTCTAGATAATAGGCTAGATAGTTTTCTTTTTGTCCCGTACAATAGGCTTATTCCTTGTGTAATCCATGATTTATTTTTAGACTTATGTTTGATTTGAGTTACCTTTAGCAGGCAACTATTTTCAAATGTGAAAGTAACTTTATTAATTAATGTTGTTCTATTTTCCATTTCAGTCAGAAGTATTGTCACCACCCATCCCATTCATGTGTATGAGTTATCTTAAAAAATTCTCGATTTCTGACTGATTTATCATCCTCCTGTACTCATCTTTAATAGATTTTATATCCTGACAAGTTTCAACATTTAACATAACATGCTGCATGTCATGATCAAATGACCAATTTACTACTGGTTTTGTAACATTGTTTCCCTAAATTTGTCTACAAAGATATTATAAATAGCAGTCTCAGAGCATCTACAGCTTTTACATAACCTAGTTGCAAAGTTCACAGTACGAATTACATTGAGTAACACTGTTACAGGCAACTCTTTCCCATTATCACCAACAATGAAGTCCTAAACTGTTATTCTTCCTTCAGGTCCATCAGAAGGAGACCACAGTTTGTGTTTACCTACAACAGCAGCAAACATCTGCTTTTGACAAAACCATTTCAACACGACATGCATGTCAACAAGCTTGATTTGTACAGGCAAAAACCTAAATCTTTAACAATTGAGCATTTATCAACTTTTGAAGAAAAGCTCCTCAATTAAAAGCGTACAGGTATTCAAAAGGGAACTAAAACCATTCCTTATGGAATAAACTTTTTATAAAATAAATGAAGTCTTAAAGGCATCTTATACTGAAAGAGTAGAAGAAACCAGTTGGGTACAAACACTCTTAAAAGAAAAAATGTGATACTTTTACTTCTGTCATGAAGTCACAATTTTGTATTTTAACTTAAAAGATGATCATAAAATGAAATTCATTTATGTCATTATTCTACAATGTGTACTTTCATTCATTCTACTATATTACCCAATATTACCCATCCATAACAACAGTGAATTATCGCAGCAGAAAGTGAAACTGGGTGACCACATCCAGTGAATTAGATTAGTAACAAATTTTTTATCTGGTTGTGTTTTCATTAATTATTGTGTGTCTATTTTAAAATTATGTGTGTGCTCAATTTGTAATTGAGCAACTGAAAGTGTATTGATGTACCCAATATCACTCAACACAGTAACCAAAGAATGAACATAAAAAACAAATAAATAAATAAATCACAATTTGTGGGACAGCTCCTGGTTGTCTGAACCCTCCCTATGTGACATACAGAGATGAGCATATTCAAAAGTTCACAATACTAAATGGCCCCAAAGGCTGTCCTTACTGCAACTAACCATACTGTCATGCTGATGTCCAATAGTTATACTGAACATAACTGGATTGATATGGCAACATTTACAAAATGGTTTGAATTCATCTTCCCTCCAACATGTCAAGTGTCTGGAAGGTATTTAAGTTCTTCTACAGACGGTTTCCTATGTTTCCTATCTTACAACAGTCAAGTAGTTCTCGGCCTCTGTAGTGTTTATGATACAGAATTTACTACCATGCCACCAACTCCAAAAAAACCTATTTACACCTCTCAATATTAATTTCTTTACACCTATTCAAATGACATGGGCGACATTATTAAACATGTACAGAGCTATACACAGGATATCTGGATTATCAAAAAAAAAAATACTTGCCTCTTGGCTAAAACCCTGAAAAACATGCATGAAATTTCTTCAGAAGTGTCAGCGCAAAATTACTGGTAAGTGCAATCTTATTGCTAGTTTTGCAGCCTGAGGTTTAGTGTAATTTATAGTTATAAACATTTCACCTTCTATGATTTATAATTTTTAATGCTGTTAATTCAACAAAATTTAAATAAAAGATCTAGATTTATTTAGCATAATTAGTGCCAAATTCTTTAAGAAAGACCTTGCTTTCTTCTTGGCTTAAACACAAGCCCAGTCATGTAGTTATGGATAATGTAATCTGAAAGACAGGCTGATTTGATGTCTCCTACCCACAAAAAGATTTTCTTGATTTTCAAGGATCGCTAAGTTATTGGTCCTACAACAAACTCTGGAACCGAATAGTGCTTCACTTTTGACCATTCTGACTGCCCGACACTGCAAACAGGCAGACATCAAGACGGAAAAGGAATACAAGTACACTTAAAATTTTAGTTTTGAAATATAACCACACAATATCTTGGGAATACAATGCAATATTTGACTACAACTTCAAATCATAAACACACACTAGGATTTATAAATAGCCAATACTGAACAACAGCAAATGAGGTTTAAGTTCCAGGCTTTAACACTTCTGCGGTCTTTCATAAGCAGTTTGTGAAAACGCTTAAGGCATAATAAAATTACACATCGATGGTAAGAGGATAGAGCTGCTGGTTAACTGCAGACGGGAAAATACAATCTGATTAACACAGGGCAAAAAGTAAGAGATATACGCAGTAACCATCGTGTATTATTCTCCCCTCCAACGTATAGGCCCTACAGGAGTTCGCCAAATCTCATCCCTGGAACACTACTACTTTTATATTGAATTCGTTTCAAGCCATCGTGATATACAAAACGGAATGAGCGTCTGTGTTTAGTAAAACATCTCTGTGTTAACTGCGCTGGAAACATTAGACGCACAACGTGTAAGTTAACATATAGCTCGTGCTTGTCCGCAACATTTCTCTATCTGCAACGTAAATGTATCGGTAAACAAATTTACAATCTATCATACGGAAGAAATGCTGCTGCTGATACAAAACATAAAATGTGCAAAATTTCCAAAGTTTTGTGCTTCATCACTAACCTCAAACAGCTGTCGTTCCTTTCATAAATAAAGAGCCTTTTCTTACACCACTTGTCTCTGGTTGCAGGGTGTTATCCAAGACATGCACTGCTGTCTTTCGCTGTTCCTTCGATTTACTGATTTCGTGCGCCTTCTCAGCGTCATAACCTCAATAACATTCATTCTACACTAAACACTTCACTAAAAAACATCACACCTTATTTTAAGAACTGCATACTTGACATCGATCACAGTAAGTCACAAACCACTGGCACCTGGAAAATAAACTAACGTCTCGAAAGAAACTGTCCGTTCTTGAAACAAAATAACTGCTCCTGCCCACAACCGTCATTACAAAAATGACAGCTGTTCTCGTCGTAACACAATAAAAATCTTGTGTAACTTCGTACGATCCTCCATTCCAAACAGAACTACATAACGAAGGTTCGCCACAATTTCACTTTCCATAACTGTCTGTGCTACAACATTGATACATTAAACAACAGCAAAATGTCATACATAAAAATAAATTCATTTTCCAAGTATCTTTTTTTCCGTTTACCAAAGATGTAAATTATTTCGAACTTTGCTTCCCAAACGGAATCTGCAAAGATGAAACTCTAGCCTACCAAAGGCGTGTCGAAGCAGGTCGTGACCAGCGTTATTGTGCCCTGGCCTCGTTTTCACACAGCTCTCAGAAAAAGGAACTACATGTACAATATATGAGAGATATCAAGAAAATGAAAGAAAAACATCGGCCACTGCGTAATTTATCTTCGCTGTAATCCAAATAAACAGACAGTGAAACATGCTGACAGGAAATCAGAGAACATTTGCTTAAGGACAAGAAGTCTTGATGAGAAGTAACATGGTCCCTTTGAAGTGATCAGTGATCCAAATTTTCTCAATATTTGAAAATCACAAAAGCCTACAATCGCAAGTATTTGTTTACAAATAATGCGATCATAGTGTTCATGTTTCTAACTGTTGGTAGTAAATCTCGGCTTGTATACGAATGATAATCTTTAAATCTATGTTTTATCGTCGTGTTATGATTTATGTCATTCAGTGTCACACAAAAATTAAAAAGGTTTAGTTAAAGAGTGGGAACAATGTTCATAAGGAAAGAGAAACTAATGGAATATCATGTTGCTGTGATACAGTACAGATACTACAATAGTCAGTCAATCGTTCACTATGTATTACTTGGTCGTCAGGTGCTCGTAGAATGTGAACGTCAGAGTAAAAAATAAAATATTGATTGCTGTCTCGGCATAGTGAGATTATTCAGGAAAGACAACATGCCATTCTGTGTATTTACAACTGTATTGCAGTTATAAACTCCATGTCTTCTGGACCATACATACATATACAGAGGAGGTACAGAAAAATGTAGACACTCTTCGTAACAAAATGACATGTCGCAATTTCGTGAGGTAGCGTAGTTCACTGCTTTCTCAGCAGATCTCGGCACGCGTTTTCTAGCAGATGACAGTCCACCAATGACTGAAGCAATATCGTCATTTGAGCAACGCAAGACACTATTGAAGTGATACTGGCAGTGGCATACTGTGTACGGAAACCAGCCACCAACATGTACAACAATTTATCATATTCGAGATAAATTTGAAGCCAACGGTACTGTTCAGGTCTGGCAGACCAAAAAATATCGACAAGTCGAGCTTCCAACGCTGCTGTGTTGCAAAATTTTATTAGAACCTCAAAAATCTGTCAAGCAGGGTGAATGTGAAAGTGTACAACAGATTCTGAAGACTGCGAAGTGGACAGTGTACACTGCAATATCGATGCACACTATGAACGAGGACGACACATATCGAAGGATGGATTACTGCGAGTGGCTTGAAGGCATGTTTCACGAAGATGAACAGTTTGTAGGAATGGTTATCTGGTCTTATGAGGCACAATTCAAACCGAACGGTACTGTAAAATGCCACAACTGCGTATACTATCCTCCTGAAAATCGTCGTGTTCACATGGAAAAACATGTTGACCTACATGATGCGTGGTGTGGTGTGTCATCACATGGTTTGATTGACTCATTCCTCTTTGAAGTTACCCCAATTAGTGGGATGTATCTTCATATGCTGCAAACATCGATTTTATCTGCCATCTCAGAAATGTTTTGGTAATGAAAGATTTTGCCTACAACAAGATGGTGCCCTGCCTCACTACCGAAGAGATGTCAGAGCCTACTTGTATAAAAATCTATCTCATCGATGGATAGGTCAAAGAGGAGCTGTTGAGTACCACCACGGTCTTCAGACCTTACATCTCTTAACTAATAACCTGAGGGGGACATTGAAAAATGGAGTTTATCAACAGAAACGAGCTACACTGAGTGAGCTACGAGAAACCATCGAGGCATCCTATGCCTCAACTCTGACAGCTGTAGTTCAGTCAACAGTTCAGTGGAATCGACGTTGCTTGGCTGCTAATGGGTGTCGCTTTGAACAAGGAACTTTGAAAAGGCATTTTCAAAAGTATGCATGTCTGTACCAACATCTCACAAAAAACAGATGGATAACATCAGGTATTAAGAAGTCCTCCCAAACACATAACACCTCAATTCCATGAAAAAGATTCGCAATGATCCAGAAGTCTTAAATTTCTATCATAGATACAAAAAGATCTATAGGAAGGTGCTGATTGCTGCAAAAAAGTCATTTAATGACAAAATAATGTATAATGCAGAGAATAAAAGCAAAGCAGTTTGGGATGTTATAAAAAAGGAAACAGGGAGAGGCAAATAAAAGCAGAATAACATACTGCTAAGGGAGGGGGAAAAAGTAATAAACGATCCACAGCAGTTAGCAAACTATGTAAACGAGCATTTTTCAAGTATTGCAGAGAAGTTACAACAAAAATTCCCCCAAACGAATATAACACGTGTAAATAATGTTGCACTAAATACAATGATGTTACTTCCAACCACAGAGAATGAAGTTAGTAAAACAATTCAAAAACTAAAAAATAAAAAGTCAGTAGGTCAGTAGACTTAGACGAAGTACCAATGTGTGTACTGAAACAATGCATAGCGATTATACAAGGCCCCTTAACAAATATAATAAATGAATCCATCACATCAGGGAGATTTCCAGAGCAGTTTAAACAGGCAAGAGTTGTACCTTTACTTAAGAAATGTAATGCAGAAGACATAGAAAATTACCAGCCCATTTCCTTGCTGTTAGCATTCTCAAAAATAATAGAAGCAATTATGAAAGACTGATTAATGAATTACCTGAATAAATGCAATCTTTTAAGCCTATCAAAGTTTGGTTTCCGAAGTGGCAAAAATACAGAGTCAGCCATAGCAGAATTCGCAAAAGTTGTACTTGATGCCCTTGATAAAGATGAGTGTGTGACAGGCATATTTTTGGCTCTTTCAAAGGCGTTTGATACAATCGACCACAAGATTCTATTAAATAAATTAGAAGCATTAGGAATAAGAGGGGTAGCTAACGACTGGTTTCGATCATACCTAACAGATAGGGTACAAAGAGTAGAGATAACGCATACTTCAAATAGAGCTAAACATTTAGTAGAACACTTATCAGAACCAAAATACACAAATATAGGGGTTCCACAAGGTAGTATATTAGGACCAATACTGTTCCTGATATACATCAATGACTTTCCCACTAGTGTTACTCATGGTGAACAAATAGTCTTCGCTGATGACAACAATATTATAGTGAGAAAACAAGAGAACTCCTTGCCAAGAAAGCAAATTAAACTCTCAAGGAAGTTTATGATTGGCAATAAGTAATAAACTGACATTGAACATAAAGAAAACTAATGCCATGAATTTCAGTTTGAAGAGGAAAAATGACAATGTTAAATTAAATGTAGATGGCACCTCTATAGACTGTGTAACAAATGCAAAATTTCTAGGAATGAATGGTGATTCTCAGTTGAAGTGGTGTGAACACACAAAAGTACTTGCAAACAGAATGTCATCAGCATATTATGCCCTTAGAATCATCAGTGTGTAACATGCAGTGTCTTTTAGTTACATATTATTCATATGTACACTCAATTCTTAGCTATGGAAGTCTTTTTTGGGGAACAAAATATGAACACAATTTTCAAACTCCAGAAAAGAGCATAAGAATATTCATTGTAAAGTTATGTTCAGAACACTGGGGATTTTGACTGCTCCATGTGAATACATTTACCAGTCAGTTGTACACATCAAAAATGACATTGGTAATTACTGCACAAACAGCTCTGTCCATGATGATGCAACAAGAGATAGACTCAACTTACATTTACCAAGAAAAAATAAACACAAAACAGCATTTTCTACCAAGAAATAAAACTGTACAATAAATTACCAAAAGAGATAAAAGAAATTGCCAACATACAGTTACTTAAGAATACAGTTAAGAAGTACCTTTTGTGCAATACATTTTATGCATTGAAGGATTACTAAGGATTGCTAAAACAGAATAGGGGTTTGATAAAGAATGTTATACAAATAAATAATAATAATTATTATTATTATAAAATATCCAACATTTCACATGACACCTTCACTTTATGTTTTTTTCCTTTCTAGAAATCCTTACCCCCAAGCTATGTGTAGCGCAGTACTAACACCTCTTCCTCTTTCTGAGCTCAACATCTCACTCATTATGGAGGGACGCCGACTCAGCTTTTCAGGATAGCAGATGGGAAGTTGCGGTACAGAAAACGATCCAGAGTTCACTAGTCTGTGTGTCCGCGCGCGCGTGTGTGTGTGTGTGTGTGTGTGTGTGTGTGTGTGTGTGTGTGTGTGTGTGTGTGTGTGTGTGTGTGTGTGTGTGTGTGTGTGTGTGTGTGTAGTGAGTGAAGTGTTATAAAATAATGTGTGTACAGTGTGTGCAGTGATTGATAGTGGGATATGAGTGAACAATGTGGCATTATATTATTTAATAAGTTATTTGTAAAAAAATTATTGTATACCAGGAGTAAATCTAATGACTGTCTCTAACTAGAAGTCTGTAAATATATGTGTATACGAATTAGCTTATTTTAAATTGATCTAAATTTGTAAATACTTTGACCTGCCCTATATCCTTGTAAAAAGAGATCTACAGATAAATAAAGCTACTATTACTACTACACAGAATAACAAGTTTGCTTGCCTGATAACTGCCCCCCCACCCCCCCACCCCCCTGCAATGCAAGAATTGTAACAGTATGTCATTTTTTCCATTAACATTGACTATCAAAGAGAGTCCACATTTTTCTGGACCCCTATGTATTTATTCATCCAATGTGCTTCATATATCCCATTAAAAGAATAGGACATCCTGTGATATGGACCAAGTCGAGATAACTTTTAACAAATGACAGCAAAACAATCGATAGTTAATCGATATACTTATTTAAACAAAAAAATATGGTTATATTGCTTAATGTTAATCATACAAATCAAAAGCAATATGAAATTTATTAAATAAAAATAAACAAAAATCATTATAAAAATTTAGCACATAACAACTAATATTATGAACACAATTCTTAGCAACACGTTTTGGGAGCCAAATTTCCATCATATGGCTGTCTAATTTAGTTCTACAAAATCATGCACTTCAAAAGCTCACAGGGTCAAATTACAGAAACAAATTAAATTGTTTGAACTTGTGTGCTTTTTAACTACATGTTTGTATAGGATTAACAGCCAAATGATGGGAGCTTGACTCCTGAAACGTGTTGTGAGTAATCTGTCCCTAACATCAGTTGTTATATGCTAAAATGTCTGTAACAATTATCCTAACAATCACAACGTCCAGGCCTTTAGATGGATATTATTACAACAAACAAAAATGTTAATGATAAAGATGACATTGTTTTAAAAGATAATCGGACAGTGTTACTTACAAGGGAATGGTCAGACTTGTCATGTCGAAACCTGTGTTGCTTTTTTTACTACTGTAAGTTAACATTCCAAGAAGTCTGTATGCAGAATTTTAGCTGCTGACATGACCTGGAAGTCTGTAAACAATTTTATGAAGTAAGACATTATTGTTGCATGGTTTCCGCGCTTATAACTGTACAACCCTGAACTCTCTCGCTACGTTATACGAACGGCATCTAGGGACAAGGTGGCGTTAACTACGCGCCGCTCTCTTGCCACAGAAGTGAGAGAGCTGATTCGTCCAGTGAGCGTGATCGTATGATAATTAAACATTCGTTGACAAATATGGCTGATATGTTATCTACAACATTCTTTCCAAATAGCTATGAAATAGACACAAATAAATATATGGTTTAGAACACGTCCAAATTTTATTTCTTGTAATTACCGCAAAAATGCGAAATATTGATACAATGTTCAAAACATATGTTTTTTTGTGCACCAAGAACATACAAGCAAAGACGACATATGACAGCACTGCGAATCACAGACGTTGTTTGATGTCCGTGGACAAAACTGGGCTGGTGTTAGGAATGAATCAGGCCAAGTATCTGTATATTTCGAGGAGTGCCATGCATATTTAATCAAATTCTGAAACCGTGGGGAGGAAAATTGATAATGTACTACTGATTACAACTTGAGAATATTGTCACAGTGACAGACAGGAAATTGCAGTTATCTGCACACAATAATTTTCTCTGTTAGTTTTCTGTAAAATGCCTTCCACTGACGGAAAAATTCTCTGTCTAATGGTTGAATTACGTTCGTCGTGCCGGGTGGAATCTGAAGTATCTCTACTTCTTTGTCAGGGTGGGCTCTAAATACAGCTTTTAATGAATCAGACCTTTTATGACCTGACCACGAATTTAGAAGGAGAAGAGATTTGTTCTCGCAGAACGGAAGAAAAGCATGACGCATGAAAAGTGTAACGTTTTCATTTCCCATTTTTCCAGACATCGATGCGTTTACCACAAGATTGTTTGCGTAGAACATTGTTCTTTTGACACGTGGTCCAAAACGTCCAGTTGGGTCTTGAAGACACACATATACACTCCTGGAAATGGAAAAAAGAACACATTGATACCGGTGTGTCAGACTCACCATACTTGCTCCGGACACTGCGAGAGGGCTGTACAAGCAATGATCACACGCACGGCACAGCGGACACACCAGGAACCGCGGTGTTGGCCGTCGAATGACGCTAGCTGCGCAGCATTTGTGCACCGCCGCCGTCAGTGTCAGCCAGTTTGCCGTGGCATACGGAGCTCCATCGCAGTCTTTAACCCTGGTAGCATGCCGCGACAGCGTGGACGTGAACCATATGTGCAGTTGACGGACTTTGAGCGAGGGCGTATAGTGGGCATGCGGGAGGCCGGGTGGACGTACCGCCGAATTGCTCAACACGTGGGGCGTGAGGTCTCCACAGTACATCGATGTTGTCGCCAGTGGTCGGCGGAAGGTGCACGTGCCCGTCGACCTGGGACCGGACCGCAGCGACGCATGGATGCACGCCGAGACCGTAGGATCCTACGCAGTGCCGTAGCGGACCGCACCGCCACTTCCCAGCAAATTAGGGACACTGTTGCTCCTGGGGTATCGGCGAGGACCATTCGCAACCGTCTCCATGAAGCTGGGCTACGGTCCCGCACACCGTTAGGCCGTCTTCCGCTCACGCCCCAACATCGTGCAGCCTGCCTCCAGTGGTGTCGCGACAGGCGTGAATGGAGGGACGAATGGAGACGTGTCGTCTTCAGTGATGAGAGTCGCTTCTGCCTTGGTGCCAATGATGGTCGTATGCGTGTTTGGCGCCGTGCAGGTGAGCGCCACAATCAGGACTGCATAGGACCGAGGCACACAGGGCCAACACCCGGCATCATGGTGTGGGGAGCGATCTCCTACACTGGCCGTACACCACTGGTGATCGTCGAGGGTACACTGAATAGTGCACGGTACATCCAAACCGTCATCGAACCCATCGTTCTACCATTCCTAGACCGGCAAGGGAACTTGCTGTTCCAACAGGACAATGCACGTCCGCATGTATCCCGTGCCACCCAACGTGCTCTAGAAGGTGTAAGTCAACTACCCTGGCCAGCAAGATCTCCGGATCTGTCCCCCATTGAGCATGTTTGGGACTGGATGAAGCGTCGTCTCACGCGGTCTGCACGTCCAGCACGAACGCTGGTCCAACTGAGGCGCCAGGTGGAAATGGCAATGCAAGCCGTTCCACAGGACTACATCCAGCATCTCTACGATCGTCTCCATGGGAGAATAGCAGCCTGCATTGCTGCGAAAGGTGGATATACACTGTACTAGTGCCGACATTGTGCATGCTCTGTTGCCTGTGTCTATGTGCCTGTGGTTCTGTCAGTGTGATCATGTGATGTATCTGACCCCAGGAATGTGTCAATAAAGTTTCCCCTTCCTGGGACAATGAATTCACGGTGTTCTTATTTCAATTTCCAGGAGTGTAGTTTAGGCAGCAATGAACCCCCCAGACTAATTATGGGCATTATAGTGTATGAATGGGTGAGTGCAGTCGTGGACTGTGCAATCGCCTCAATACGTTTTTCCCCTTTGAATGACAGTGTTGCTTTCGCACGCATTTCTTTTTGAAAACCTGACTGATCTGCATTGTACACGTACGATTCACTAAAACGAGCGATCTTATTTTTTGCATTCGTAAGAAAAGCTTCTGTCATTTCGATTTGTGTCACTTCATTTTCCGACCTGTTTCTCGTTACAAATTTTGCTATTTTTCTTGCCACAATTTTATGCGATCTTTTGACGCAACTAATCCAACTTTGAGAAGCCGTAAATTCTTTAGCGCCTATCGCGTTGGCAATCTCTAACGCCCAATCACGCAAAGTTGTATCGCTGACACTAAATGACTGTTGTCTGGCATCGGTAAATAGATCAAAAGTCGCGGATTTATCTCCGTCGTAATTTCCAGTCGACTCTTACGTCGTCCGGCGACTTTCTTTTTCCATCTATACAATTCATGTTCAGAACGGACAAAGCGACACTTATTTTGAACAGTACTGACACGTAGGCGTTTCTTACCACTTTCGTTCAACTTTTTCTTTGTCTGATAAGGTAACTGTAGTTGCTGGTGTTACTTTCGGAGATAATTGAAGGTTGTACGTGGCACTATCACTCGAAGAGTCTTCATGAGTCTTCTTTCGCCGGTGTTTTCGCCGTCTGTAGATTCACAGTCTGCAATATCGAGTGTTTCAGTTGTTTCTAGCCACATGTCTGCGCCATTTACATGCTCGTCTAGAAGTTTAACAACCATGTCGCACAACACATAGTCTTCATGCGTGTTTTCTGTTGATTGTTTCATTTTGCGTCTGTAGTATATCTCCATGGCAAGCAGCAAAACATGTACAGGGTTCGCCATCACCTGTGAGGGGAGATTGAATGTTCACCGTAAAGTGGCTTGCGGAGTATAGATGAACATGTACAGAACATCATTCACATCTCTAACCACTTTCAGGACGGTATGTTTCGAAATACGTACCAGAAATTAAAAGGACGTGCATGCCACAGAAAAGAATATTCGTTTCCCCTTTCCACCAAAACCGTGCGACGATATTCCTCTTTAGTGAACGCCGCGATAAGACGGCCGCACTTCCCGACCATGCGCACAACGGTCGCGACTCGCCATTTCCACGGGTGACCAGCCGTCACTGCAAGCGCCAAGCAGGAAACACAGCCATGTTCGTGATTTTTTTTTAGGTGACTTCCAGTTCATGTCAGCAGCTACAATTTTGCATACGGACCTTTTGCACTGTTAAATAACAATGCTAAAAAAAGCAGTACACGTTTCGGTATGACAAGTCTGACCATTCCCTTGTTAGAAATCTAACTCTAGCAAAGTACATAAATGACTACTGCAGAAATACTCCAGTCAGGATTTGTAGTGAGTGCTTTAGGGACAGTAAAACCCCAGTTCCCGGAGAACAAAGTATTAAGTCAACATCACTAAGTTGTACAAACAAATTGTGAGTCCTTAGAGTCACATAAACAGTGAAGAATAAAATGTCTTCAAGCATTGGGTACCTGTTTCAATCATAACTTAATGTGCTAGTTTTGAATTAAATTGAACTGCTTTGTTTGCCTGTAAAAAACTATTATGTTGTATAAGACATCATCTGAACATACATAATTAAACAAATGGTTATACAAATGGTTAACATGTATAAATATTATTACAAAGATATTGTTTCTCTCATACTTTTTACATAATTAATTTTGTCAAACACAGTACTTAGACCATAAATTAGATGGTATGCCATAAGTTAAACTTTCGTTTGTTCACGATCTCATTAATATCAAAAGATCATCGTTTTTCATTTGTGCTATAACATCCTTTTTCTTTCAACCATGTCTCTATCACCACTTTAAATTTATTGTCATGTAATGCCCTTGTGTCATATGGTGCATAGTTGAAAATATTTTGCCAGTATGTATAAAATTGTTTTCGATTTTATGTAAACTATTCCAATACGTAACTTTCTGTTTCTGGTTCCTTTTAAGGCACATCTGATCTGCTTTCATGCTTGTGGGCATTCTATTTGGCATGCATAAGTACTTTTACTGGGTATTGAAGGATTTTGTATTCAATAAGTTACTGGCTGCAAGAAGTTAAGCTACTCAAACCAAAAATACATCTGATAGCTTTCTTTTGGCAGAGGAAAATATTCTTCAACCCAGCAGAGTTTCACCAAAGAAGTATTCCGTAATGCAAAGCACGAGCAAATTACCACACAATCCTTCAGTTTCCTAAGGAGATATAAATCTCCTGTCAACTTACTGCACAGTTTTTTTACATCTACATCTATACTACTCAAGTGACCTTATGGCGTATGGCGGAGGGTACATTGTGTGCCAGTGTCACTTCCCCATTTTCCTTTCCCAATGGCTAATTTTCTGTGGGATGAATCACTACTGATAAGCCTCCATGTGGGCTCGAATATCTCTAATTTGGTTGACTCTTCTAGGAATGTATCCTCTCGAAACTTTAACAGTATCCCATAGTGATGCAGAACGCCTCTCTCGCAGTGTCTGCCACTGAAGTTGGATGAGCATCTCCATGAAACGTTTGCATTCATTAGATGAACCTGTAACGAAATGTGCTGTTCTTCTTTGGATCTTCTCCATTTTCTCTATCACCCTACATTGTGCACATCCCATACTCAGCAATGTTAAAATGGCTCCAGTTTCTTTGTTTATCTTTGTTATTTAGATTTCTGAATTGCAAGCAGTGAGGTATTGTTTGTTGCAAAAAGTACAATGTGTTACTGTTGTACTGCCAGTTGTAAGTTTTGTTCTAGCAGTCAATATGCAGAGGTAGAAGTAATAAAAAGTTCAATCTGCTTATTCACTGTTTTTTATTTTGGATTGTTGCACATTAAATGTTGATTTGATTATATTGGAATCTGAATTTATTCATTTATTTCCACGTTTTGTTTCAGTTGAGAGTGTTTATCAGATGAGGAAACACACAGACTACTTGAAGAATGTGATGACGGAATCTTTTCAGGCTTCTCAAACCTGGTGGAAAGTTATATGGATTTGAGTGATGAAAACATTGAATATGAGAGCCCTGAAAGTAAATCTGAACAGTAAGGTGTAAAAGTGAGTGCACTAAAACATCAAAAACCATCAAGAAAAAGATTGTGGAAATTCTGTCAGGTCCAAAGATTAATGTGACGGTTATAACTGATGAAGTTAGTGTCTTTCAGAAAATAATGGACTTTGACATTACTGATTGTAACGCCCCGAGGACAAAAAACCCCAATTAACAAACATTGTGGAAACTTAAAGTAGGGAAGTGAGTCATCTTGACAGTGACAGCAACTATTGACGATAAAATCTACACTGGTAATATTTTGATTAACACCTATATTATTCAAATACTGAGAATATCATACAAAAAGGGGAGATAAAAGGAAAGAATTATCCTAGATTCTTTATCGAATATCTATAAAATAAATTCAAAATCAAATGAACGAAGGTTAAATATAAGAAAGTAATTCAGACAAAGATAACATTTACCATGGAAGAGAATTGTAGCTGCATCGAAAAGGAAATTCAATGCGACTACAATGTACTCGGATATGGAAATGTTCAGTTAGTTAGTTGCTCTTGAGTCGCTCTGGAGTAGTTTTGCGATAGTTTTCTGGACGGAAACGTTATTAGATTGTTTCAGTTTTGGAAGTTCGATAATTCGTGTGATATAGAATGAAGTCTTGCTCCGTCGTTGGACTGATGAAAGTTAGTCCGTACCGTTCTCAACATGACGTTATAGTAAGACGAGTGTTAGACTTCGATTGAGTGATATTGGTTTATTGGACTTAGCCTTCGTACTGATGAACCGTTACAAACTTTGAGAGCAATGGATCAACGACAGAAAAACAATTCGTAATCTTGAGTAGAACACAATAAAACGAAGACATGAAGAAAGACAAGTACCCCAATAAGTCCAAAGTTGTTGTAAGCGTAACGATTACTGACCTGAACAGAAGTTAATCTTGAATGACATATCGGTGTGCATATGCTGTAGGGACAAACAATTAATTACCGAAAGAACAATAAAATCTTAATCAAAAAATATATCTTATGTGGCATCTAACTCTTTAAACGTTTTACGTGACTAAGTGAGTACATGAATAATGGACAGTGAAGAGTGATTAGCTTAAACTAGTATTACAGCGTATTAAAAAAAAGAAAAAAGCATTTACTCCAACATAAGTTATCTCTGGAGTTACATCGGACCGTTGTTAATAACTGGATGTAGCAACGGAATAGTAGACAGCAAATTCCATCCTCGCTATGTATGATGTGAAAAACGACTGCAATGATGAAATCAAAAATGAAGATATTATTTCATCACGGATCTAACCGGGCATAAAAATAAAAATAAACGATTGCCGTTTACCAGTTCGCACAAACTGAGAAGACTATTGCGGAAAGATAACAGAATATTTCTAAACCACGTGAGGAGTTGTGTTCCTACGAAAGTTACAGGTGCTGTTCCACGTCACACCGACGGCGACGAACATCGTTACGAGTCGCGTCTTCTCCCAGCGAGTGAGGAAGAAGGGAAGGGACGTCACATGATGAAATCATAAATTATATAAATATGTGTATAAATAGACAGTGAGGCGCACAAATCAACTCTCATATGAACGGGGTGATAATGTGACATCAAGATGCAAAATAATGTCTGTGCTGGGGATTCTTTTTTTTGAATGGAACAAGGAAGGGGCGTTATGCTAATGTGGTGGATCTCTGGGCAGCAGATGGAACAGGAATGCGACTGTTCAGGGGTGAAATGACTTACAAAAAGTTTCTGTTTCTTCTACATTGTATTCATTTTAATAGTGGGAAATCGAGGAAACGAAGGATTAAAACTGATAAGTTGGCTGAAATTCGTACAGTATTTGAAACTCTTGTCACTAATTGCCAAAGTTCTTACAGTCTGGTTGAATTCACCATATTATTTGAATGCTTTACCCTTTCAGAGCTCCATGTGGGTGGATTCAGTACATGCCCAGCGAGCCAGCTAAATATGGGATTACACGTTTGCACTACATGATGCAAAACTTTTATTGCAGTAATCTGAAGTTTTATTGTGGCAATTAATCAGAAGGACTACATTGGATACCTATTGCTACTGAGAACATAATGAAGATACTTGTGGTGCGTATAAAAAATTGTAACAGTTATTTAACAACAGACAATTTGCACACAGCTACCTCCTTTCTGAATATTTACTGCAGAAGAAAAAAATCACTTGCATTGATACAATGAGGAAGAACATATGTGAAATTTCTCCAGAATGTCTCCAAAAACAAAGCAAGACAGATTTGAAGAACGATGTCTGAATTTAAGAAAGACAAGACCTTTGTTTCATATGTTCCTAGTACAAACGGTGCTGTCAGGGATTTGTCTACTATGCATTATTATGAATCACTTATATAAATGTATTAGAACAATGACGCTGTGCCAAGTATGTGACAGCAATGATAGAAACAAGTCATATAATGGCAAGTTCATAGCAATCGACTGTGAGTTATATCTAGTTTCTTTGGTACATTGTGCACTTCCTTTACTCTGTATTTAAGAAAACAAGAGTGAACTTTAATTGGAACAGATTGGTTTTTTAGAGAGGAAGAGAACAGGCCCGTATTTTGCTAGTCTCTATCAGAGAAGTTTCGTCGTTAATCAGCCCTAACACAGCTGGCCAACGCGCTGAATAGATATTTGGTGACAGATACGCGTTCATCACTCTCTGCTGCCTCACGATAAATTTCGGGAACCAGCACAAACTCAGGCACTGCCTGCAGTAATGCCAGTGGTCCCAACCAAGCTGGGCATTGCACTGATTCGAGTTTGGATGACAGATATTCGATAAATCTATCATGAGTAATGGAACATTTAAGAGTTGAATTTTTGCATGTATTGACAGTTGAACTGCAAGAAAAATGATAGCCAGAACAATCCTGCACGTGGACGAATTCGGTCGACTTAGAAATTCTCTTGAAGCAGAACTGTCTTTTGTTTTGTCCAGATTCATACACTTTTAATAGGATGCCAGTGATCATTATTCTGGAGAGGAAACAGTATTGCACTAAAGTGGTATCCAACGTGACTATCATGCTACCTTGAAGGGACAACTTCAAATCTAGACGTTCAGAGAGTTCACCAACTGCAGCAGGGTGGAGCAAAAGAAAATTTTCTCCACATAGTAAATCTTATTCCATCTCTAACATATATCGACTGGCGGTTTGAAGCTCTCACATGTACTATGGTCGAAATGCATCTAATACGAAAGCATAGATCTATTCATTGGATAATCAGAGGTTAAAAGTGAACGTTTGCCACAATTTTGATTCCTAAGGAATTATTTGTTTTTACTAAGCACAAACTCTTAATCTCCTATTATATAACAGATCTGACAATTGTTCATATTAAACTTCCAAGCTCAATAAAATTACTCTGAATTGCTTAAAGCTAGGTAACTTCATGGTGGTAGTCGCAGAGCATTTTCAGACAGTTAATTCTAATTTTCAAGTCAAATTTTATGTAGAATAGTTGGTAGATTAGAATGGCCATCAGGTGACAGTGTTTCGTTGTGAATGTACAGATTTTGCATGAATATTAATTAATTAAGTATAGTGTTTAGTATGGATAGTGTTTAATTCTTGCTTTGTATCTTGACAACATAGAGTCTGCCAAAGCAGTGATAACATATACAGTTGAAAATGTCACTAAACAAGATTTCGAAATTGTCACCTTTCAGGTTTTTGCTATTGCTACAAAACAAGATGAAATGTCAAAAGAGACTGTCCAACTGCACCAACTTCAAGAGCAATTTCCAAGCAAACTGCAGAAAATTTCACAGCAGTTCAGGTTCTGAGCAAACATCAGAGTATGGTGAAATCTATGATCAGTCAGCTGAATGTGACCATTAGCAGTATCTCATCAGGCCATGAAGAGCTAATTGCAAATAAGTATAATGTGCACTGAGAACAATTTTCAAATAAACTAGAAGAGTGAGAAAGGGTCCTGTGGCCACCTTTCATTAGTCCGGTAGCCCATTTTCACTAGCATTTCTCTTTCTTTTCCTTGTTTATCTTTTCTCATAACTCATAGTGGTATGATTGAATTAATGTGGTTGTGTGTCACGCTGCTAGACGGTGGCGTAGTCTGCTGCAGAAAGTCTGTGGTAGTGATACAGATTCAGCAGCAATTGTACAGAATAGCCAACTCTCGTAGTGGTCAAGTAGGCAAAGAGGTTTGCGCTACTTGTGAGAAATCTGCCTGCATTAGGTTGGTGGCGGAAATGGCATCTTTGGGTTTTCCGGGCCACGCGGAGCGTGGGGGAGGCTGGAGATGAAAAAGGGAGGCAGTCTGCCGTCAGTACGGGAAGCGTCCACAGCTGTGCTCCAGTCGAAGAAGGGTGAGTTAGACTGACCGTGTGGAGCGTTGTTACTTGGTGAGGGGAGAGCTGTTAGTTTTTGGTCTCGCTTTTCAACTCTGAAAGATTGCTTTGTCTTGTTGTAGCAAGGTATGCAAAACTTTGGCAGATTTTTCTTTTAGTAGATATCTATAGCAGACTTGGATCCACCGGAAGAGCGCCACGCAAAGGTGTTGATAAGAAGTGAGCACTTCGCTTGTGTATGAATGTCTGTTTGCCTTCAGCTGTGCCTGTATAAGCTTCCATTTTTCTAAATGTTAATAGCTTTGCCTTCTCGTAAATTTGCCTTGCTTTATGTATCTTTCGTCCGTGGGGAGCCGACCATGTGGTTGAACATTAAACTTTGTTGGTCTACCGTCATCACCAACTGTCCGGTCTCATGTTTGTCTTAAAGAATGTTAACTGTTCATAATTGTGTGATGAGATATTGTTGCAACTTGGCCATGATACCTAGAAATGGCGTTTCCACAAACCACGTGGGCACACGGGTGTACTGCGAAACGTGTAGCGTTTCACGAGTTATTGCGTCAGTTATCAGGCAACAGCAGTTGTATGAATGATTCACACCAATGATTTTAGGTGTAGATTATAACGGTGTATGTTTCGATGCTTTTTTTTAATGTTTTAGGAATTAATGTTATCAGGAATTGTGTACATGCCTCACATCCATATCTTAGGAATAAATGATTTTATACACAATTTTCCCTTGCATTTCGAGGTTACGTTTTTGCACCTAAGCCACTCACCTTGCAGCTTTCCTGTTAGCACATCCAACGCATTTCCTTACGCACAGGTCCAGTGATTAGTTTCCCCTTTTATTTTAAAACAAATGCTTTAGATTAAGTCTTATTTTCAGGTGTGTTGCTGGGAGCTGATCTTCTGCACAGTGTTCATACATGTACTATTTTATTTTGAATGGTTGATTCTCGTGGACAGTGCACGGGAAATACTGTTAATTACATCATATCCCCTATGAGTGATATCACAATGTACGTATTTTTATGAGTTTTTGGTCTGTGATCAAATTAATTTATTTTCCGACTCGGCCAAACCTTTGATTAGTTGTATGTTTAGAGTCGGTGGCGATTCAAATCTTCTCACGTTAATTTCACAATCAATAAGCATTTCCATTCCCACTCTTAACATAATAGCCCGTAGAAACAAGGTAGTTACACATGGCGACCCTACCAGGATGTCGATATACCAGAGATCTTCTGATGCTCAGTGAGGATTAGTTATTTTCGGTTGGATGTGCTAATTGATATATTGTCTTTGAATTTATGATACAGGTGTGCATTTTCTTACATGTTTTATCTTGTTTATGTATTACTGTATAGACATTATGATTTAGTATTCAATTGTGTTACAAGTGTGGTTTGATTCTTGTCCTGTGGTGTGTATCGGTGTCATATAGTAAATCTTGGGTGCTTTATGGGGACTGTGAGTCCATTAGGAGACTTTGACATTATTCTTGATGTATTTTGGAGCACGGAGTAACTATCCTTATGATGAAGACACATAGCTGTTCAGTGAGCCGTGATCAGAAAAACTAGCCAGACAATAACCTTGAACAAGGACGAGGTCAAAACGTCGAGTCCAACCAGGAACGAAATGCGGAAAACGCAAGTACAAGTGTTGTCCATCCTGAGCCCGCTGTTGTGATTTCGAATCATGCGATAGATGCAAATTCATTACAGACTATGCTACGACAATCACTAGACAGTAATAGGAGACATATCGAGGAAGTGAATAAAAAGCAAGCAGAAGAAAATAGGAGGCATATCGAGGAAGCAAATAAAAGGTTGACTAGTGAAATAGTACAGGATGTTGGGAAGAAACTGGCGATCATTGACCAACGCATCACCCCCTTAGAAGAGGGGCAGCAAGTCATTAGTAAGCAGGTGATGGAGCAAGAAGAAAGGTTCGCTGGGAATATACATATGCTAGCAGAACAATGCCAGAGTGAACAAGTGGCTCTTGAGTCCCGAGTAGGACAAAATTGCACCAGAGATCTCCACGCGTTAGCGGAACAATGCCAGAGTGACCACGTGGCTCTGGTGTCCCGAATAGAGGACACTGCAGCTAAGTGCCTGGTCCACCTTAGCGCACAGGTAGAAACCCTCAGCCAGGCGATAATAGCTCTCGAGCGAGAGCAAGGGCTTATGCAAACCAAGACACGGCCCACCAAGAGATGCGAAAAGAAATAGCGAGAATTTCAGATGCAGTGGCGCGTAAGTCTGACAATAATAGGGAAACGATTACCTCGTCATCAGTGGATGCAGACGAAATATGATCGATAACGAAATGTCCGTGTGGACAGTGTGAAATAAATATACAACAAAGAGAGGTTACCGAGGGACTATGTGAGCTCATGGCCCGTTTAGAACTTCACCTAAAAGGGTGTACGGCCCATGAAGTTGAAAGAAATGAACGAAAGGGCCAGTATTCCGACGATGATTCCGGGAATGATGGCGAATTTGATCATCATCACGATCAGGGATCTCGTACCAGGTGGGAACGGCGCGGATACCCTCAGGAACGTTCGCCAAGGGAAACTCACGAATTTGACTTTAAACATTTTCTGACGGTGAGGAAGTTTGAAGTCTTCCATAACTCGGCTACGGGGATTCACCCGCGGGCCTGGTTACAGCAGTTCGAGTTCTCCCTTCCTCCTACGTGGCCCAGTGCGCACAAAATAGAGTATATGTGCGGCTACCTCGAAGGTGAGCCAGCGGCGCGGATGAGGTCAATTGCACGCAACTGCTACACTGTTGGGGAGTTTCGACAACACTTCCTGTCGATCTATTGGTCAGTGGCAGTGCAGAGTAGTGTAAAACACGGACTCATTATGCTACCATAGTTAAATACGTCGAAATTCTCCAGCCCTGTGCAGACGTTCGAGCACATGCTGCAGGCGAATGAACATCTTGACGATACTTATGGACCTGCGGAAATTATTCGTATTTGCCTGGGAAAATTTCCAATGCAGTTGCGGCACGTTATCCTTGCAGGACGATGTAAGGATGACATAGAGGGGTTTCGCAATCTCCTTTTAGAGGTTGAGTGCGATGCGAATGGTACCACGCAGAATTACGGTCAGAGCACCTACGAGCAGCGACCGCGCAAGCGAAGCCACAGCTGTAGAGACAGGTGGCACTCCAGACGTAACGGGTCACCTGAGAGTGACAGAACGCGCGAGCGTTGGCAGCGTCGCGACTCCTCATGGAACGCGGGCAGAACGAACGATGTCAATGGTCATCATTCACCTAGAGGAAATCAAAGACACCCCCGGGAGTTTACCGAGCGAGGTGGCGCAGTGGTTAGCACACTGCACTCGCATTCGGGAAGATGACGGTTCAATCCCGCGTCTAGCCGTCCTGATTTAGGTTTTCTGTGATTTCCCTAAATCGCTTCAGGCAAATGCCGGGATGGTTCCTTAGAAAGGGCACGGCCGATTTGCTTCCCCATTCTTCCCTAATCCGAGTTTGTGCTCCGTCTCTAATGACCTCGTTGTCGACAGGACTTTAAACAGTAATCTCCTCCTCCTCCTGGGAGTTTAGAAGATATGGTAATGAGCAGAGATTTAGGAGCAATTATAGCGGACCTAGGAACGGTAGTCGTGACCGACCACAGAATAATTATCGAACAAGCAAGAACAGTGATGCCGTAGACAGTACGGGTTGTCCGCCAGTGGGTGTTGAAATTCGTCCCGCAAACCCAGAGCACAATCCGCCACATGACCCTAATCAAAGGGAGCAATGACTAGTGGCTGACTCGGCTGGTGTCATCTTAATGAGGACCGGTGCTATTGATGATACTGATGTGCATTTGATAAAGGAAGACGTTATTATGGAAGATTTCTTGAGGGAGGTCCACAGTATTGGTATGCCTGAGGGAAACCCAGTTGTGTCTGTTTAGTACAATTACAGTGTATATTTTCCAATGTTTTGATTCACTGTGGTGTGATTAAAATTAAAGTGTATATTTTCTATGAGTTGTAAAGGGTCCCCCAATATAAGTGTAGTTATTTCTTCTTCTGAGCAGGAAAGAGTAGCGTTGTGCAGCTTTATAATGTCTGAATGTGAATGATTATGAGGTTCATATGAAGCGTTTCCTATTACAGTAAGATGGCTTTTGTTTCTTGATGACTAGAAAGGTATCAGATATGTTGGCGTGGCGAGTCATTGGTTGTAAGGTAATTCTCGATGATAAATTACAGTTGTAGTGTTCTTATTCCCCTTAGGTGAGCATGATTCAGTGAGATTTTTCAAATGTACTGCGATGTTGATGAAGCGACTTGGTGACTTGTAGGTGAAGGATTTGTGTATGAAGGGAGATTAATAGTGTTTGATTTTCAGAGTTGCCATTTTATAAGATATTTGGAAAGTGTAACTTGCTTCCACATACTACTAGGTATGGTTGAGAGCACCAGAATGTGAAACCCCAGAAGACGTATATGGAAACAGCTTATAAACTCAAGCAGCTTGATATTTAATAGAGGATCAATGCGACTACCTCCAAGCTGAAATAACATGACTGTAGGTGAGGACCCCTGGGGACATGTGGTGAGTAATTGTGTAATCATTTTTAGTATCTTATGACAGCAGTAAGTTGGGTACTCGTGGCTCTGAACAATGGATTTCTTTTGAGTCTTTTGTATGTACTTATAGGACGGAGTGTTTATGTGTTTGCTAATAGTATATAATGATTTTTATTTCCATTTTTATGCCCACAGACCTTTTGCATTAGCCTGATGAATAGATGTTGAAACATTTACCATTCCAGATGTGGCTTGAATGAACCTTCTGTGTCTCTATAATCATAACTTATATTACGCAATGTCCATAGAAAAGAAGTCTCGGAAATTTTTCACAGATCAGCAACGTGTGCTGCAAACCTTGGAGTAGAGCATGTTTTGGGCTGGACTAAAGGGTCGGGATGATCATGTGACATTTCTATCGGGCACAGGTCGATTGCTGCGTAGCAAGTAGGACAGTTTGAGTTTCTCGCTGGAAGCTACGTCGGCAGATTACCTTGTCTTGAAATGAATAAGAAGATAATCGTGTGTCTCAAGTCCTGTGTCATAGTGTTGTGTCTCAATGTCGCGTGTGACGTTAGGCCATTGAAAGCGCGAATAAATGATGTAAGCAGATGGTGTACCAGTTGTCCTGTGGAGTACTGAAATGGTTTAGACCACAAGAAATACAGTTCGGCTATCATATAATATTTTTGTTTTTTGTATAACAGAATAGAGTAATTTTGTGAATTGTCATTTTCATGTTTTCAGGGGACATTTTCTAAGAATTTGTGTCTTAGTTATTAGGGTTATTCTGAATCCATGGCTAATTGGTACAGGGTAATGTTTGTCCAAGTTCTAAATTTGACTAGTGAAATATTTTGAGATAAAATTTACTGTGATGATTTATCTTAGTTCATTCTGACGATGTTAATGAATTAACCCTTTTAAGACATGTACTTAAATCTAATTAAATGATGGAAAGCATATTGAGATAAGTTGAAGTTAAAACATAAGGATCTTGCCTTGCTAATCTGATGTATTTATCTCGTTGTCATTTTGTATATATTGAAACTATCATGAAAACTATTTATTTTGTGTGGGCCTTTCATACATTTGGAAATTCCTTTAGCGATCAAATTATGTCAACAGGCTAAAATATGTAAATTGAGCCACAACCTATCTAACCCTGTAATTAAAATTGCTTGATTTCTCATAATTGATTTTGTAAATAGATTTTTCATGTTATTGTTTTTGATACAGTCATTATACTTTGCAATTCAATTAAATTCCCCTTCATGCTTTTTCAACATCTTGCAATGTAGTTGTGGTACCTTGCAAAAAAAGAATCGATGTGATTTTGTAAACGAATGAGGTCATTATTAGCTTCACTAAATTGGTACCACAGAGTAAGAGCCAATCTAATTGTTTTAGAATTTAAGGCGGTGGTATCTTAGATATATTTGGATATAACAGATTAATCAATTCTTTTGCGCTGCTGTTTGCCTGTTGAAATTGTTGCTCGTTAGATCACGTTTGTTTCGAAGACTGTTGACGAATCTCCTAGCATGGCTAGAAAATTCGCGGCACAGTCTTCTCCGGGACATTTGGGGTGATGAAAGGGTCCTGTAGCCACCTTTCATTAGTCCGGTAGCCTATTTTCACTAGCACTTCTCTTTCTTTTCTTTGTTTATCTTTTCTCACAACTCATAGAATGAAAGTGGTTGTGTGTCACGCTGCTAGACGGTGGCGTAGTCTGCTGCAGAAAGTCTGCGGTAGTGATACAGATTCAGCAGCAATTGTACAGAATAGCCAACTCCCGTAGTGGTCAAGTAGGCAAAGAGGTTTGCGCTACTTGTTCATAATTGTGTGATGAGATATTGATGCAACTTGGCCATGATACCTAGAAATTGCGTTTCCACAAAGCACGTGGGCACACGGGTGCACTGCGAAACGTGTACCGTTTCACGAGTTATTGTGTCAGTTATCAGGCAACAGCAGTTGTATGAATGATTCACACCAATGATTTTAGGTGTAGATTATAACGGTGTATGTTTCGATGCTTTTCTTTAATGTTTTAGGAATTAATGTTATCAGGAATTGTGTACATACCTCACATCCATATCTTAGAAATAAATGATTTTATACACAATTTTCTCATGCATTCCGAGGTTACGTTTTTGCACCTAAGCCACTCACCTTGTAGCTTTCCTGTTAGCCCATCCAACGCATTTCCTTATGCACAGGTCCAGCGATTAGTTTCCCCCCTTTATTTTAAAACAAATGCTTTAGATTAAGTCTTATTTTCAGGTGTGTTGCTGGGAGCTGATCTTCTGCACAGTGTTCATACATGTACTATTTTATTTTGAATGGTTGATTCTCGTGGACAGTGCACGGGAAATACTATTAATTACATCGCATCCCCTATGAGCGATATCACGACGTATGTATTTTTATGAGTTTTTGGTCTGTGATCAAATTAATTTATTTTCCGACTCGGCCAAATCTTTGATTAGTTGTATGGTTAGATTCGGTGGCGACCCGAATCTTCTCACGTTAATTTCACAATCAATAAGCATCTCCAATCCCACTCTTAACGTAATAACCCGTAGAAACAGGGTAGTTACAAGTGGGCAAAGTTAAAGAAGAAACCGATTTTAGATTGTGGTCATAGGGGCACTATAAAGTACGGTTTCAAATTTGTCAGTTAGTGACCTGCCATCGAATCAACAGCATAATACCGAATTAAAGGAAGTTAGAGACCAGCTTGGCTCCAACTTCTTGCAGTAGAGGACACATATAGCTCAGCGACCGAAAATTTTTGGAAAATTATCATAGAGGCTCGAGAGGCAATAAATGACAGTCGCCCAAGTAAGTGGAAGGAGAACATGCAACAAACTTTGAGCCCCATCTCACATATCTAAACCTCACATGCAAACCACATGTGTTGCTTGTATTATCCAGGCTCTGCAAACAGAATTTTGTAACAGACTAACCTCTTTAGGAATCTATTGATGATAGAAAATCTCCTTGAATGTAGACATTTTTAGCCTTTCTCAGCAGACAGAAGACCAATCAATCCAGTTGTGTTTATAAGGGGATTCAGAGGTGTTTCACCACATATGTGGACAAAATATCATAAGATCAACTACGTCACAGGATATTTCCAAGTAGATGCCACTCTTTGAGCTACCAACATGATAGATATCTATAAATCATATAAGGAATCTGAGCATGCATTTTTCTCCAAATACTGGTCAGGTTGCATGCAAGAAAGATTGAAAGGGGAAGTCTTCATTACCATGCTTTTTTCGTCTAATAGTTGCAGTCTAAGGAAACATTTTGAGAAGTATATAAATAAGACCCATTATTGGGATGAATAGAAAACATATAAAGACCTCTTGCAAATTTTAAAGGTGAAACTGCCACTTGACATATGGGATAAAGTGATTCCTGAAAATGAGGATAATGTGGAGGAATTTATATCAGTCTTACATTCCATTGGCCTTATTCAGGAGGATAAAAATGTAAGATACGGGCAAGGGAATGGAGATACATCAGGTTCGTGCACATCACATAGGCATGAAAATAATTTCAATCTGATGAAGGATCAGATGACTAATCGATAAAATTCACCACAATAGAATAATTACTGAGGCTATGATCAGAATGACTATAATAACAATAACAGCTCGAATGATTTACATCTAACTAAGGATGACAAAGCAGACTGGATGGGAGATTCAATCCATCTATAACAACAATCCAAATGCAAACTATAACAGTCAGTGGAATTAGCCAAATTATCAGATTAGGTCTGTAAGGAGTACGTAGCTGGCGAACACAGGACCCTGATCTGAGTCCTGGCATTGCTTCCCCTTACTCATGCCAGGCTCCTCACTTTTATTTTTCCTATCTGGCCATCCTTGGCCAACTCTTGTTCTTTTCTGACACTGATGCTATTAGGTTTTGAGGGCTAGGGGTCTTTCATTGTCCAACCTATACCTCTCATACAGCCTCTGACCCGGAGTGAGCAACTGCGAAAGGTGTCTGTATCCCATGTTAGGGGTGGCCTCCAGAACTGCGGAAGGCAACAGAATACCACCCTAGATTATCTTCCTTTCATAATGCAGTCTCCATTTTATGCACAAAAATGGCTTCCTCTCATGTTAAATCAGTATCCAGAGGTAAAATAGTCCCTCATTCGGATCTCTGGGGGGGGGGGACAACATGAAAGGAGGCAAGAAACCAAAACGAGAATTGGTACCTGGAATGTTAGAACTCTGCTATAAGCAGGAAAACTAGAAAACCTTAAAAGAGAGATGGAAAAGAATCATTTGGATCTCGTAGGAGTTGCTGAGGTAAGATGGAATTGATGGGGAGAGTTACAGTAAGATGAATATGTATTTCACTACTCAGGAGGAGAAGTAATAGGAATCAATGGAGTAGGAATGATTATGACAAAGGAATTGGTTAAATGTGTGGAATATGTGGACTACACAGATGACTGGGTTATTGGTGTAAGACTGAAAGGAGCACAAAAAGATTTACTGACTGTCCAGGTGTATATGTCAACTTCAGAACATGATGACCAAATTTTAGAGAAAACGTACAATGTAGTAGAGAGAATAGTGGACGAAAATAAAAAATGCTGAAAAATAATAGTGGCAGACTGGAACGCCATTGTAGGAAAAGGGAAAGAGGGAAACATAGTAGGCAGTCATGGTCTTGGAAAGAAAAATGATAGAGGTGAATGGCTAATTGACTGCTGCAGGGAAAGGCAGCTCATAGAGGCAAATACATGTTTGAAGAACCACATGAGGAGGCTCTACACTTGAAAATTACCAGGGGATAAATACAGAAACCAAATCGATTTTATACTGGCAGAAGAAAGATACAGGAATGGAATCAAGGAGGTGCACACATTACAAGGTGCAGATATTAGTAGGGACCACAACTTACTTGTGGCAGAAATAGAAGTAAGAATGAAAAAAACTGAAGGAGACGACCATGGTGAAGAAGTGGGATCTATAGAAGATAAGATCCAAGAAAGAACAAATCACAGAATGCTGTCACTTGGGTTTCTATACACATTACGAGACGACGAACCACCTGATAATGTCAACGAGCACCGGAATATGCTGAAAGAAGGAATCATTAAAGCAGGACAATTTTTTCTCAGCAGACAGAAGACCAATCAATCCGGTTGTCTTCATAAGGGGATTCAGAGGTGTTTCTCTTGTGGTTGGCAGGAGAGCCAACACCGTGTTACTAGAGGAGGCCGAAATGCACGCCTTTTAGCTCACGCAGGCTGGTGTGAGGTCTGAAACAGGACAAGGAAATTAGAATTTAGAAAAACGGACGTGGCTGGTGGAATACTTAACTTTAATCCATTAATGATGAACGTCGCTCTTGACGGTACATGATTCACAATATCAATAGTAACTGATAATGGCGCCTTGCTAGGTTGTAGCAAATGACGTAGCTGAAGGCTATGCTAAACTATCGTCTCGGCAAATGAGAACGTAAGTAGGCAGTGAACCATCGCTAGCAAAGTCGGCTGTACAACTGGGGCGAGTGCTAGGAAGTCTCTCTAGACCTGCCATGTGGTGGCGCTCGGTCTGCAATCACTGATAGTGGTGACACGCGGGTCCTACGTGTACTAACGGACCGCGGTCGATTTAAAGACTACCACCTAGCAAGTGTGGTGTCTGGCGGTGTCACCACAGTTTCACCACATATATGGACCAAGTATCAACAGATCAGCTACGTCACAGGATATTTCCAAGTAGATGCCACTCTTTGAGCTACCAACATGATGGATATCTATAAATCGTATTAGGAACATGATCATGCATTTCTCTTCAAATATTGGTCAGGTTGCATGCAAGAGAGATTGAAAAGGGATGTCTTCAATGCCATACTTTTTTAGTCTAATAGATGCAGTCTAAGGAAACATTTTGAGAAGTATGTAAATAAGACCCATTATTGGGATGAACAGGAAACATATAAAGACCTCTTGCAAATTTTAAAGGTGAAACTGCCACTTGACATATGGGATAAAATGATTCCTGAAAATGAGGATAATGTGGAGGAATTTATATCAGTCTTAGACTCCATTGACCTTATTCAGGAAGATAAAAGTGTAAGATATGGGCAAGGGAATGGAGATACACCAGGTTCGAGCTCATCACATAGGCATGAGAATAATTTCAATCTGATGAAGGATCAGATGACTAATCGATAAAATTCACCATAATAGAATAATTACTGAGGCAATGATCAGAATGACTATAATAACAATAACAGCTCGAATGATTTACATCTAACTAAGGATGACAAAGCAGACTGGATGGAAGATTCAGTCCCATCTATAAAAACAACCCAAATGCAAACTGTAACAGTCAGTGTAATTAGCCAAATTATCAGATTAGGTCTGTAAGGAACAGATATCTCACACCCAGTGAGTACACAGCTGGCGATCACAGGGCCCTGAGCTGAGTACTGGCATTGCTTCCCCTTACTCATACCAGGCTCCTCACTTTTATTTTTCCTATCTGGCCATCCTTGGCCAACTCTTGTTCTTTTCTGACACTGATGCTATTAGGTTTTGAGGGCTAGGAGTCTTTCATTTTCCAACCAATACCTCTCATGCAGCCTCTGACCCGGAGTGAGCAACTGCGAAAGGTCTCTGTATCCCATGTTAGGGTGGCCTCCAGAACTGCGGAAGACAACAGAATACCACCCTAGATTATCTTCCCTTCATAATGCAGTCTCCATTTTATGCACAAAAATGGCTTCCTCTCATGTTAAATCAAACAGCATAATGAACGCATTATTGTGGCCAAGATAGATACAAAGCCCGCACCTACCACAGTAGTATAAGTTTATATGTCAACTAGCTCCGCAGATGACGAAGAGATTGATGAGATGTATGATGAGATAAAAGAAATTATTCAGATAATGAAGGGAGACGAAAATTTAATAGTCATGGGTGACTGGAACTCGACAGTAGGAAAAGGAAGAGAAGGAAACGTAGTAGGTGAATATGGAATGGGAGTAAGGAATGAAAGAGGAAGCCACCTGGTAGAATTTTGCACAGAGCATAACTTAATCATAGCTAACACTTGGTTCAAGAATCATGAAAGAAGGTTGTCTACATGGAAGAAGCCTGGAGATACTGGAAGGTATCAGATAGACTATATAATGGTAAGACAGATTCAGGAACCAGGTTTTAAACTGTAAGACATTTCCAGGGGCAGATGTGGACTCTGACCAAAATTTATTGGTTATGAACTGTAGATTAAAACTGAAGAAACTACAAAAAGTTGGTATATTGAGGAGATGGGACCTGGATAAACTGAAAGAACCAGAGGTTGCAGAGAACTAGGTAGCAGAGGATCAAGTAGGTAAAAACATGAGGGCTCATAAAAATCCTTGGGTAACAGAAGAGATATTGAATTTAATTGACGAAAGGAGAAAATACAAAAATGCAGTAAATGAAGCAGCCAAAAAGGAATACAAACGTCTCAAAAATGAGATCGACAGGAAGTGCAAAATGGCTAAGCAGGGATGGCTAGAGGACAAATGTAAGGATGTAGAGGTGCATATCACTAGGGGTAAGATAGATAATTCCTACAGGAAAATTAAAGAAATATTTGGAGAAAAGAGAACGACTTGCGGGAATATCAAGAGCTCAGATGGAAATCCAGTAATAAGCAAAGAAGGGAAAACAGAAAGGTGGAAGGAGTATGTAGAGGGTCTATACATGGGCGATGTTATTGAGGAAGATATTATAGAAACGGAAGAGAATGTAATTGAAGATGAAGTAGGAGATATGATACTGCATGAAGAGTTTGACAGAGCACTGAAAGGCCTAAGTCTAAACAAGGCCCCGGGAGTAGACAACATCCCATTTGAACTAATGACAGCCTTCGGAGAGCCAGGCCTAACAAAACTCTACCATCTAGTGAGCAAGATGTATGAGACAGGCGAAGTACCCTCAGACTTCAGGAAGAATATAATAATTCCAATCCCAAAGAAAGCAGGTGTTGACAGATGTGAAAATTACCGAACTATCAGTTTAATAAGTCACAGCTGCAAAATACTAACGAGAATTCTTTAAAGATGAATGAAAAAACTGGTAGAAGCCGAACTCGGGGAAGATCAGTTTGGATTCCATAGAAATAACGGAACACGTGAGGCAATAGTGACATTACGACTTATCTTAGAAGAAAGATTAAGGAAAGGCAAACCTTTGTTTCTAGCATTTGTAGGCTTAGAGAAAGCTTTTGACAATGTTGACTGGAATACTCTCTTTCATATTCTGAAGGTGGCAGGGGTAAAATACAGGGAGCGAAAGGCTATTTACAATTTGCACAGAAACCAGATGGCGGTTACAAGAGTCGAGGGGCATGAAAGGGAAGCAGTGGTTGACAAGGGAGTGAGACAGGGTTGTAGCCTCTCCCCGATGTTATTCAATCTGTATATTGAGCAAGCAGTAAAGTAAACAAAAGAAAAATTCGGAGTTAGAATTAAAATCTATGGAGAAGAAATAAAAACTGTGAGGTTCGCCGATGACATTGTAATTCTGTCAGAGACAGCAAAGTACTTGGAAGAGCAGTTGAATGGAATGGACAGTGTCTTGAAAGGAGGATATAAGATGAACATCAACAGAAGCAAAACGAGGATAATGGAATGTAGTCGAATTAAATCGAGTGATGCTGTGGGAATTAGATTAGGAAATGAGACACTTAAAGTAGTAAAGGAGTTTTGCCATTTGGGGAGCAAAATAAATGATGATGGTCGAAGTAGAGAGGATATAAAATGTAGACTGGCAATGGCAAGGAAAGCGTTTCTGAAGAAGAGAAATTTGTTAACATCGAGTATAGATTTAAATGTCAGGAAGTCGTTCCTGAAAGTACTTGTATGGAGTGTAGCTAAGTGTGGAGGTGAAACATGGCTGATAAATAGTTTGGATAAGAAGAGAATACAAGCTTTCAGAATGTGGTGCTATAGAAGAATGCTGAAGATTAGATGGGTAGATCACATAATTAATGAGGAGGTATTGAATAGAATTGGAGAGAATAGAATTTTGTGGCACAACTTGACTAGAAGAAAGGATCGGTTGGTAGGGCATATTCTGAGGCATCAAGGGATCACCAATTTAGTATTGGAGGGCTGTGTGGGGTGTAAAAATCGTAGAGGGAGACCAAGAGATGAATACACTAAGCAGATTCAGAAGGATGTAGGTTGCAGTAGGTACTGGGAGGTGAAGAAGCTTGCACAGGACAGAGTAGCATGGAGAACTGCATCACACCAGTCTCTGGACTGAAGACCACAACAACAATAACAAGAGTTGGATGCTTACAAGTACAGACTATTGGACTCCAAGAAAAGTGATTGCCATTATGAGCCTGCACTCCATCAACTTAGGAATTCTCTTTAAGCAAAACTGTATTTTGTTTTGTCCAAATTCATATACCCTCAACCAGATGCCAGCGATCATTATTCTGGAGAGCAAACAGTATTGCACTAAAGTGGTCTCTGACATGTCTACCATGCTACCTTGAACAGACAATTTCAATTCTAGAAGGTCAGAAAGTTCACCGGCTGCAGCAGGGTGGAGCAGAAGAGGGTTTTCGAGGTGTGGCTACACTTATTTTAGCTGTATGAGATATCGATTGGAGGCTTGAAACTCTTACACAAACTATGGTCGACTTGCATCTAATCAGAAAGCATAGATCTATTTACTGGTTAATCAGAGGTTAAAAGTGAACGTTTCGTACAGTTTTGATGCCTAAGGACTTAATTGTTTTCACTAAGCACAATCTCCTCTCCAGGGGACATCAACTTGAAGCAGCACTGTCCAAGAAGGTGGAAAGGCTGGTGTGTTTGCGTGAAGCTGAGGGCTATGCCGGCTGTGGGAACTTAAGGTTGATAAGGTCTTACCTGATGGACCAGACTAAATGTGTCCCACAATGGCCTGTCAGTAGTGGGACATACTATGTTGTGGCACAATTTTATAGTGCAGGTTGACTACATCAGGGGCAGGTATGCACTCAGGGGCAAACCTATTGTTCTCCTTTATCGACAGGTCATTAACCTATTGCTCTCCTTTGATTGACAGGTACTTAACCTATTGCTCTGCTAATAGGATCCTTCATTTTGATTGACAGGTCATTAACCTATTGTTCTGCTTAGACAATCCTTACTTTTGATTGACAGATCATTAACCTATTGTTCTGCTAAAATCATCCTTCATTTTGATTAACAGGTCCTTAACCTATTCTTCCCCCTCCCTCTTCTCTCCCGCCAGTCAGAAACCTCCAACCCACCCCCTCCCCCTCGCTGCTACAGGTACACTTCCAGGTCTGAGTTATTGGAATACTCCTCTCACTCTTATCTAATTAATTCACTACTTAATTAAACTGATCAATTAATTAACCTCTCTCCCTCTGGTAAACCCCCACCCCTCTCACCCTCCTACCCGGAAATTGGCGGGGAGAAAGAGACAGTTGATTGGTCATGTCGAGGGAATTCGATAGCAGTGTATGGAATATTGTTTAAACAATTTAGACAATGTGTGAAATATTGTTTATTTAAACAATTTATGGGATGCAAAGCAGTGTATGGAATACACTTTATTTATTTAAAGAATTTTTCAGGAAATCTATCCCCCTCCCCACCAGTCCATTCTCCTTCACCCCCTCTCCCCCTCTCCTCATCTACCTAGAAATTGCCGGCTCTGTGGTGAAGAGGAAGGATCACACGAAGGGAAATTCAAAGGCATATTGTTTATTTATAAAAAAAAAATAGTTTGCGGGATTGGATTTCTCTTGCTCATCATTCTCTGCTGTCTGGAAAGATGCAGGTCTTGTAAGAAGTAATTAAATCGATCACCTTTCTTTTTATTCCAATCACGCAAGGAATACTGTCATGAAACACGCATCACATGTAATTAAACAGTTTAAAATCTTTCGATCGCGAAGCACGCACCGACTGCCATCCCATGTGCACCGGACCGCACAGAACACCACTGCACACACTCCCAGGAGTCTGGATCACCAGCAGCCCCCGCCAAGCGATGACGCGCCTGTCAGCTGCCGAATCACGTGCAGGTATCAGTTTGGGTCCCGCAAAGATGAGGTGGCAGCATCCCTTTCATGCTTGATACCTGAGAAATACCACTCGAAACACGTGGTTACCTAGGCACCGTTACTTGCGCAATGACACACAGCCTTTGTATCTGCGGTCCAGTGCGGTGTTCGCATAGTGTATCACCCTCAGCAAGATGTCTGCATACTGGCTCACCCTCACAGGCGCAGCTAAAGGGTTGTCAGTGTTACACTGATGCCACATGTCTATATAAATAAGAGGCAAGTCTCCATCTAGAAAATCGTAAAGTGTTGCAGGAAATAGTTAATGGTCGCTTTTGTTGTTGTAGGAGCTTTCTTGATGTCTCAGCTTTCCTGCATGGAAATTCTTGCCCTAATAGGACCTGATTACGAAAACAGCCCAGAATAACACCGAATGCATTCTCCCTGATGGTCCGTAGAGGCATCACATGCTACGCTTCCTGGAAATCGTGACGTCCTGCTTTCAACATATGTCACAGAAATGGTAAACGTTCTCACTGCTAAAAGGCTTCATCGTGTATGTGCACACTTGGAAAACACAGATAATTGTAAAAGCATTCTTGTTGTTTGGAAAGAAAGCACTGTCTAAGAACATTTGACAAAATCAGAACAATTTCGCAAAGAGAATTCGAAGCGCTGACCTACAGAAGAGAAAAATACCTGGAATTTTCGGTCTCCCACAGCTGTTGGTATACAGATGCCACAATGGCAGATTACGAACAGCATCCTGCCAGAGATGGATGATCTGCTTCAACTTGTCTTCAAACACTTGAACACTCTCAGATGTTTCTATAGATACCTTTCCCCACCTTGTTCAAACCAGTCTGTAGAGGCTCATATGTCACAGCACAGAGGATGTCTTGTGAATGAATGGAACATTCTATCTGGCTCTTACTGAATTTCCCCGACAAAGCACAGAAAGGTAAAGAATTGCAGGCTGCTTCTACACCGAGGAGTTGCAGAAAAGCTCATAACCGGACGTTTCTCTCGTGGAGAGAGTCGTAAGACACCAGGGAAATAAAGCACTAGTCAAATGGCTTTGTTTTCCTGCTACACCAAATAGCTGGATTGATGCCGACGATTTGCTGTATAATGGGCGAGCATAGTTCACAACCACCACAGTAACATAACATGTGTGCGAGGAGAAGCATTAGAGGAGGTGGTGGTATTCTACACAAACTGCCAGTGGAATTACACATCCCTGGGTATAACTACTGTGGACGTGGGACGAAGTTCCAGAAACGCTTGGCGCGAGGTGTTAAGAGAGTTAATCTGCTCGACGAAGCGTGTATGGAACACGACATTGCATGTGCTGCAAATAAAGATCTATCAAGTCGCCATATTGCAGATAGGATTTTAGCTGATAAGGCTAAGGCGACACAGAGAAGGAAGAATATTGGTGTAGGTCAACGCATCACAGCATTTGCAATTGATAAAACCATGCATGGAAAAACCAAGTTGGGTTTAGGAGTGATGAATTTCAAGCGAGCTATGAATGCTGCACATTGCTCACTAAACAAGAGGGGTTGTTTGAAGAACTGTATCCTCACAGCGATGTATGCAGCTAAAAACGCACTGAAACTGAAAGGTGCCGGAAGAAGAAGAAGAGGATCGGTTAAAGCACCTCGAGTTCTACCAACATCCAAGACATCCAGTGGTTTTATTCCTTTTCTCATCCTGGCCCTCTCCGCGCTCTCAGCGGTAGGTTCCATTGCCGGTGATGCGGCAGCTATTGCTCAAACGGTCAAGAACGCGCAAAACTCCCAAGCACAGTCAGAAGAGGTGAGAAGACATAACTTCATGATGGAAGCCGCAGCCATCGGGAAAGAACTATACTTGAAACTGTACAGGAAAGGGCTTGGTCTATTCATAAATAAAAAAAGCCCATTAGCGGTCCTACCAGATCACCCACTCGAAATGCAGATCTTCTTAAGTTTGTTAGAGACAAATTGAAGATACCAAGATTACGTGGTGTGTTTATGTGGGATACATTACCGAAGACTATGTGGAAAACTGGTGAATGTGGTATTGTGAATTTAGATGTTGCTGGAGGCCCCGGCACCCACTGGGTGTCATATGTTATGAAAAATGCGGATACCATCTACTATTTTGACTCATTTGGTGACCTACAACCACCAGAAGAATTACAACGATACTTCACTCATAGAAGACGTGTGCTCTACAATTATGGACGCTATCAGGACTTTAATACACATCTCTGTGGACATCTATGCATCATGTTTCTCTTGACATTCTCAAAGAAGAAGAAGAAGCATGCTATATAAGGAGGAGGCTTAAACACTCATTCACCAGTTGAGGTTCAGAGACAATGTCGCACACTTTGACATTAAAAGAACAATCATCTGCATTGTGTTCAAATTACTTCCCACCAATTGATTTGAGCATTGGTGTGTGGAGTACTGCATTGATTGGACTGGAGACGTACAACAGCATCCCAAATATCACTGAGACTAACAATAAACTGCATCTCGATATTAATGGTGAAAAAGATATTGTGGAAATAGAACCAGGTGCATACGACATCGACGATTTAAACGAAGTCTTAAAGCAGTCTGGAAAAGGTATTGAACTACGTGCAAACACCAATGCACTTAATTCTGAAATAAGGACTATTTGGAGCTGCATATTGTGGATCAGAATAATCAACTTGTTGACTTCCGTGGTGAGGCAATCATTGTATGATTACATGTAAGGCAGGATGGGCGTACGGTATAAAATAAGTGCACGCAATCCACAGCATGCCACTTCGCTACCAAACAGCAAATTGATAACATGTTCGGACTACGAGTTTCTTAAATCAGCTGGTGGGAACCCACGCAATGACGTCCTCGTTCAATATAACCAGTCCAGTAGAGTATGATGAGAGAATTATACGGCAGGTATAAACCTTACACTTCAACCACGTTTAACAAGAACGATGAAATCAGAATTGTCATCTAGCACCAAGAGACACTCACGCTTCCATGCAAGAGTTTCATATATCTAGAGGGGTCATTCAAGAAAACCGACAGCAACGATACAGTGGGATCCAAGCTGACTCATAACACTTTAGCATTCCTGTTCCAAGAGATACGCTATGAACTCAATGGGTCTGAGATCGACCGTACATGCAATGTCAGCATAACATCAACTGTTAAAACATACATCTCGGCATCACCAGATGATTTGCATAGTTCAGAAAAGGCAGGATGGTTCACAGACGATCCATAGGATAGAACAGTTGCAGAGTGCAAGCGATTTACAGCCTGCATTACTCTAAAAATGCTTATGGGGCACTTTGAGAAATTGAGATAGATTATTATGAACGCTAAACAGGAACCCATTCTGGTGCGGAGTGCGATGGACAATAACTCATATGTTCAAGGAACTCAAGAGGAGAATAGGAGCACAATTAGCAAGGTAATATGGAAAATGTGTCACAACAGTGTATCACATAAGGAGAGTTTGAACCTTTTAAAAGTCCTGAATTCAGGTACATTTCTGGCACTGACGTGTCGCTAGTGGGAGATTTTCGAGTACCCTGTGTTACCGATTGCGAGCAGACAAACATGGGCTATCAAAACGTCTAGAGACACCTAGATTCATCAGACTTGCGTTTCAGACTGATAGATGAGGTAATATAGCAAATGATTCCACCATGTTCGACAACTGCAAGTTAAGTAATGCCAAAGTCTACCTCAGTTCAGAATTCTGCCCATATGACAATTTACATCTGCAGTGGAATCAAAATGTATACAGTCTAGCGAATGATATGTACGCAAGGTTTCGCGCTTCTTACTATGAGTCCATGTAAGTTCAAAGAACTTTCACCGATAATTGTAATAGACGGCCAGAAACAGAATGAGATAATTAAATCTGGACCTATAGATGTGCGAATTGAATCTGAATCATTGACAAATTTCTCAGAACACACTGCCACATGTGCTCTAGTTCTGCATGACCATTTGATCAACTACTGCCCACTCACCGGTGTTGTGCAGCGAGCTGTATAAATGAATAGGTGCTGCATCATATATATATATATATATATATATATATATATATATATATATATATATATATATACAAGGAAATAATTTTTGTATTGGTTGTGGTCCATTGATAGTGACTGGGCCAAATATCTCACGAAATAAACATCAAACGAATAAACTACAAAGAACGAAACTCGTCTAGGTTGAGGGGGAAACCAGACGGCGCTATGGTTGGCCCGCTAGATGGCGCTGCCATAGGTCAAACGGATATCAACTGCGTTTTTTACGTAGGAACCCTCATTTTTTATTACATTTTCGTGTAGTATGTAAAGAAATCCTCCCCCCATGAACCATAGACCTTGCCGTTGGTGGGGAGGCTTGTGTGCCTCAGCAATACAGATAGCCGTACCGTAGGTGCAACCACAATGGAGGGGTATCTGTTGGGAGGCCAGACAAACGTATGGTTCCTGAAGAGGGGCAGCAGCCTTTTCAGTAGTTGCAGGGGTAGCAGTCTGGATGATTGAGTGATCTGGCCTTGTAACACTAACCAAAACGGCCTTGCTGTGCTGGTACTGCGAGTGGCTGAAAGCAAGGGGAAACTACAGCCATAATTTTTCCCAAGGGCATGCAGCTTTACTGTATGGCTAATGATGATGGCGTCCTCTTGGGTAAAATATTCCAGAGGTAAAATAGTCCCCCATTCGGATCTCCGGGCGGGGACTACTCAGGAGAACGTCGTTATCAGGAGAAAGAAAACTGGCGTTCTACGGATTGCAAAGATGTCTCGACAGCAGGGCCCATGGGTGAAGCATGTAACATTTGTGGCGTACCATGCGATGCACGAGACTCCCCACTTCCGCTACACTCCGAGGCAGCAGCCTGAAGACAGCTGACCGCGACCATCAGCACATTGAGCTGTTCGCAAACAGTGGCCAGCTCCTCCTGCGTCTGTACACAAGAGTCACACATCCTGTCCATCCTAATAAATCAACAATTTATTGCAGAGAGTTAATCCACTTTTAACTAGACTGCTAATTCACTAAAGGCAGCTGATAGGTGACTAAACTGTGGTTACTAGACACTTCTTGTTGGAAACAATGAAAATAAGCACTAACTGTCTCTGGATTGTATTCAAAACAAACACAAACTCTATGGAACACTATTACTAGTACTCGAAAATTAAAGCTTCCTAAAAGCAAAAACTCACGGAAAAAGTGACAGGTAAGAAAAACACAGTTAATACTTAAATTTACGTAGCACTATGCATGAAGTTTCTTTCATATTTTTCTACATCACTGCAATGCGTTTTTTTACCAAAATCTTTCAGCTACGGTTGTTCTTCCCCCCCTCCCCCCGACGATGACCTGATAATAAGTGGTTGTGTACTCGACGAAATACCTCCATTCCCAGTGCTGCAGGAACTAACACGGAAGGTCCACAAGCCTTCTTGTGTTTCAAACCAAGGTTGCTTTCCAAACAGCTGATAGTCACTATCAGCTGATTGTGCCTTTACCTCTGGCTTCCACTTCTTACTTGTAGAACGGCTATCTTCCTACTTAGGATATCAGCACTTGTTTACTTAACTCCCTGTTTATGAATTAATTCATAGTCGAACCCACTTAATTTTAACACCTGTTTAGCTAATCAAATTGATGGATTTTTTCAACCCTAACAGCTATTTTAAAGATGTGTGCTCTTTAATCACTCTCAATTTCTGATCACACAAATAGCAATGAAAATAATAGATTCCATATAAAACTGCATAACTTTTGTTTAGTTGTCAGATAATTAGTTTCAGCCTTTTTCAGTTGTCTGGAGGCATGTGCCACCAGATTTTCCTTCCCGTCAACATTATGGTTTAAAATATAACCTAAAACATTGTTGTGGGCATCACACTGAAGTATGAATTCCTGTTCAAAGTCAGGGAATATTAACACAGGATCTGATATTTATATCTCGAATTTCTCGGATGCTTCTTCACACTGTGTAGTTTGCAGACTAAAACCTTCCCGTAGAAACTCAGTTAATGGTTGTGCAATTTCAGTGACTCCCTTCACAAACTTATTATAATAATTAAATAATCCAATTAACAACTGCAATTGTTTAGTAGCCTATGATGTTAGAAAATCACATATGTTAGGGGAAGTTGAAGATTCGTCCACACTCTATCTTGATTGATAATATATCCCAGATAACTTACTTGTGTCTGAGCAAAATGGCATTTCTCCACACAAAGTGTGAGGTGTGCTGCAGTCAACCTACTAAATACTTCATCCAGTTGCTTAATATGATCTTCTGTAGTTTTCAAATACATGATTATATCATCAAGATATACCATACAGATTTTTGGCTTTAATCTATGAAGTACACCATCTAATGGAATATAGTTGGTGCATTTTTCAATCTAAATGACATTCTTCAATACTGATAATGACCTGAAGATGTTCTGGTCTTCGGCCGCCATATCCGATTAAGGCAAGATTTCGCCGCACTGTCCTAACGGATACGTTCGTCGTACGTCCCACACTGATTTCTGCAGTTATTATTCACGCAGTGTTGCTTGTCTGTTAGCACTTACAACTCTACGCAAATGAAATGTCGCTATTCTCAGCCATTAAGCGAAGGCCATGGGCCACTGAGTTGTGGTGAGAGGTAAATCCTGAAATTTGATGTACTTGGCACGCTTTTGACACTGTGGATCATAGAATATGATTTACCTAACGATTTCCAGAATGGTATGCCCCATGCATCTAGTTCCAATTACCATTCCGCATTAAAACTGTGTTAATTCCCGTTGTGCGGCCATAACCACGTCGGAAAACTTTTCACACGAATCACCTGATTACAAAAGACATCTCTGCCAATGCACTACCCTTTTATACCGTGTGTACGCGTTACTACCGCCTTCTGTATATGCGCATAACGCCATCCCACGACTGTCATCACCTCCATGTATTACTAAAAGCCTACTGTGTGAACTACCTAGAACACATAGACCAGAACACTACTCATGATGGAAATGTATTAGATCTAATGGCAACGGATATACCTGACCTCTTTGAGGAAGTCCACATCGAAACTGATATCAGTGACCAAAAGATACTCGAAGCAGCAATGATTACCAAGTAAAGCAAGTAGAAAGACTTGTACGTTCAGTAAACTAGAGAAAGAAGCAGTACTTCAGTAATGTCATAACTCAGTCAGGTATTTGAAACCTTTAGCTCAGGATAGGGATACACCGGGAAACTATGGCTGAAGTTCAGAACAATAGTTGATCACACACTGGATAGATACATACTCAGCAGAACAGATCATGATGGGAGGGACCTCCATGGAATATAGTCATTAGAAGGAAATTTCTAAGGAAATAGAGACCCTTGCATAATAGGTATAAAACGAAGTGTGGGTCTATATATACGGAGATGCTAAATGAAACACATTTAACTGCCAAGAGAGCAATGTCTGAACCATAGTAGAATACTGTCAAACGATCTACCATAAAACCTAAAAAAAATCTGCTCATATGTAAAGGCTGTTAGTGGTACTAATGCTAGGGTCCACACGCTTGGGGACGAGACAGGAACTGGAATTGGGGGTAGCAAAGCAAAAGCAGGAATGCTTAACTTCATTTTCAAATGTTTCTTTATGAATGTAAATCCGACAGTATTGCCCCAATTTAATTTTCTTACCACAGGCAAGGTGTGTGAAATAGATGTTAGTGTCAGTGGCATTGAGAAACAGTTGAAATCATTGAATCTGAGCAAAGCTCAAGGGTCAAAGAGAATCTCTTTCAGATTGTATACTGGGTTTGCAGCTCAGTAAGCCTCTCTTTTAACAGTTATGGGCCATAGACCCCTCACACAAAAACTGCATTTAGTAGTCGTAAGAAAGTACAGATCGTACTTGCCTGTAAGAAGAACACCAGAAGTGATCCACAAAATTACCGTCCAGCAACCTTGATATCTTAGAACATCTTATGAGATCAATCATAGATGGGATAACTTGAACAGAATGACCACTTCCCTGTAAATCAGTATGGATTCCGAAAACACTGATCATGTGAAACACAGCTGGTACTATTCTCATATGGCATATTGAAAGTGATGGATAAGGGTGGTCAGCTACAAGCAGTATTTCTCGACTGCTCAAAAGCGTTTCACTAAGTACCACACTTCAGGTTATAGGCAAAAGGAGGATCTTATTAGGTATCAAGTAGAGAGGATGCAGCAAGTTATCTTGGATGAAGAGTCATTGACAATGTAGAAGTAACATGAAGTGTGGCTCAGGAAAGTGTTTTGGCATCCTTACCGTTCATATTGTATATTGATGACATTGCAGACGATATTAAAAATAACCCCAGAGTTATATTTCTGAACATGTAAAGTAAGATGACAAACTTTGCACCACTTTGAGATCTTATCAAGATCTGACTGACTATTTATGCAGCTTTTTTTCAGACTGTGTTTCTTTACAGATAACTGGAAAAAGTCTGAGGTTACTATTAACATTGTTCACAAGGTCATTAATATACAACATGAACAGCAAGGATCCCAACACGCTTACCTGGGGCATACCCAAAGTTATTTCTATATTTGACGATGACTGTCCATCCAAGACAACATGCTGCGTCCTCCTTACCAAAAAGTGCTCAGTGCAGTCACAGATTTCACTTGATTCACCAGATGATCGTACTTTAGACAATAAGCAGTCAAGAAATACAGCATCTGCCTGACTGCATTGACCCAAAGCTTTTATGATATCATGTGAGAAAAACACGAGTTGGATTTCATATGATTGATGTTTTCGGAATCCATGCTGGTTAGTATGGAGGAGGTCATTCTGCTCGAGATACCTCATTACGTGTGAGCTCAGAAAATGTTCTAAGATTCAACAATAAATCTATGTGAAGGATATTGGACGGTAGTTTGTGGGTCACTTCTACTACCCTTCTTGCAGATGGTTGTGGCCTATGTTTTTTTCGAACCACTGGGCACAGTTTTGTGTTCGAGGGACCTACGATAGATTACAGTTAGAAAAGGGACTAGCTCAGCCATAAATTCAGTATAGAATCTGACTGAGATTGCATTGGGTTATCAGCTTTGCTCGATTTTAACGACTTCAGCTGTTTCTCAACAGCTCTTACACTAATACTTACTAATACTTATTACATTCATGTTTTCAGCAGTATGAGCATTAAATTGGGACACTTCTCCTGGGTTTCCCTTTATAAAGGAAAATTTCAAAACAGTTAAGTATTTGAACTTTTGTTTTGCTACCCTCAGTTCCTGTTCCTGTTTCGTTCACTAGCGAGTGGACACTAACTTCGGTGCGACTAACTGCCTTTACATATGACGAAAATTTCTTTGGGTTTTGTGAAAGATCATTTGACAATATTCAATGAGGCTTCATGCATTGCTGTCTAGACAACCGACTGAACGAGTTAGTGCAATGGTTAGCATACTGGACTTGTGCTCAGGAGGACATTGGTTGAAAGCCACATCAAGCCATCCTGATTTTGGTTTTCCATGATTTCCCTAAATCGCTCCAGGCAAACGCTGGAGTAGTTCCTTTAAAAGAGCACAGCTGATTTCGATCCCCATTCTTCCATAATCCGAGCTTGTGCTCCACCTCTAATGACCTTTTTCTCGATGTGTCATTAAATACTAATCTCCTCTCTCCTCCTCCTTTTCTTAAGAACTGAACGTGTTTCATTCAGAATGTCTCTATCAATAGTCCTATGCTTCGTTTTACACCTATTATACAGTAGTGTCTGTTTCTGTAGAAGTTTCTTTATAGTTACTGTATACCACAGAGGGTCCCTCCCATTATGAACTGTTCTGCTGGGTATGTATCTATCCAGCACATGATCAACCTTTTTTTCCCAGCACATGATCAACCTTTTTTTTTTGAGCCAGAGTTCCTCTACATGGTACTGCCATGTGCTGAAAGGTTCAAATTTTTCATTCAGACATGAGACTACTGAAATTTTTCTAGTTTACTGAGCATGTATATCGTTCTACTTGTTTTAGATGTGCTTTGAACTTCAGTAATGATTATTACCAAAACCACATCAAGGTTACTGATACCAATTTTGACGTGGACAGGCTCAAAGAGATCAGATCTATTTGTTGCCATCGCAACTGGGGTTCTGGAATATTTATTATAAGTAGGTTTCAGAGAAGGAATTTAGTAATGTTTAACAGGATGTCTTATCTTACCCACCATCAGAAAAACTGTAATTTTCCCAGTTCATTGTTGGATGATTAAAGTCTCCTGGGATGATTACAGTGGGACTGGGGTACTTACGCAGAAGTAAACGGAGCTTTTCTCTAAAGGTTTTGGTTATATCAGAAGATGAGTCCAGTGGACGTGAGAAGGATCGAGTTATCATTTTATATCCACCCCTGACACTGAGTCTTGCCCAAACAATTTGACATGTAGTTTCAGTTTCTATCTTGATGGATCTACGTTTCTTGTCCACTCCAACAAATACGCCATCTTCATTTCCCACTGGCCTATACTTTCGATATACACTTAAATTTCTCCCCAAAATCTGACTGCTATCAGGTTCAAGTTGCTTTCAGCTTTCTGTACCTTTTATCATGAGAGCTTCACTACTTTTCAGGAACACTTATAACTCTGGCCCTTTGTTATGAATGATTCAGCGCTAGGATTTTAATACTCTCACTCATGAAAGGGTTTATTTCGATCTTACACTGCTGCTTCTGTGTTTCCTACACTATCGTTATCTGTATTGGATGGAGAGTAGCCTGGTCTAAAATATCATTGTGTGCATCCGACACACAGTCCACCATGTGGGTAGCAGACTATGACATCTGACCCATTTAAGGAGATCTTACAGTTCACAACCCTATGGCACAAGGGTTATAGAACCTTGGAAGTGTTTGGTTCAGTCCTACCATTCGACTCAGAACCAAGTGACCACAATGAGTTCTGAGGACAACGTTGCAAAATCTGAGCATCTTTGAAACCCTGTGTGTAAGGCTAGTCTTCTCAATCTTCTTTGTCAGTCGCTGGAATGATCCAAATATGACCTCAGAGCCAGGCGACAGGCATAATTTGTGCACCACAATCTGCAGTTGGTTGTACCCTCTTCCCTCAGTGGCTGCTGGAGTAGCCTTCAGCATACTGAATGAAGCCCCCAAGTGTACACCCTGAGAGCACATGGTGCCCTTTTCTGTCCCTTGCTACCATTTCTCTAAGGGGTACCATCATTCACTATATACACTCCTGGAAATGGAAAAAAGAACACATTGACACCGGTGTGTCAGACCCACCATACTTGCTCCGAACACTGCGAGAGGGCTGTACAAGCAATGATCACACGCACGGCACAGCGGACACACCAGGAACCGCGGTGTTGGCCGTCGAATGGCGCTAGCTGCGCAGCATTTGTGCACCGCCGCCGTCAGTGTCAGCCAGTTTGCCGTGGCATACGGAGCTCCATCGCAGTCTTTAACATTGGTAGCATGCCGCGACAGCGTGGACGTGAACCGTTTGTGCAGTTGACGGACTTTGAGCGAGGGCGTATATTGGGCATGCGGGAGGCCGGGTGGACGTACCGCCGAATTGCTCAACACGTGGGGCGTGAGGTCTCCACAGTACATCGATGTTGTCGCCAGTGGTCGGCGGAAGGTGCACGTGCCCGTCGACCTGGGACCGGACCGCAGTGACACACAGATGCACGCCAAGACCGTAGGATCCTACGCAGTGTCGTAGGGGACCGCACCGCCACTTCCCAGCAAATTAGGGACACTGTTGCTCCTGGGGTATCGGCGAGGACCATTCGCAACCGTCTCCATGAAGCTGGGCTACGGTCCCGCACACCGTTAGGCCGTCTTCCGCTCACGCCCCAACATCGTGCAGCCCGCCTCCAGTGGTGTCGCGACAGGCGTGAATGGAGGGACGAATGGAGACGTGTCGTCTTCAGCGATGAGAGTCGCTTCTGCCTTGGTGCCAATGATGTTCGTATGCGTGTTTGGCGCCGTGCACGTGAGCGCCACAATCAGGACTGCATACGACCGAGGCACACAGGGCCAACACCCGGCATCATGGTGTGGGGAGCGATCTCCTACACTGGCCGTACACCACTGGTGATCGTCGAGGGGACACTGAATAGTGCACGGTACATCCAAACCGTCATCGAACCCATCGTTCTACCATTCCTAGACCGGCAAGGGAACTTGCTGTTCCAACAGGACAATGCACGTCCGCATGTATCCCGTGCCACCCAACGTGCTCTAGAAGGTGTAAGTCAACTACCCTGGCCAGCAAGATCTCCGGATCTGTCCCCCATTGAGCATGTTTGGGACTGGATGAAGCGTCGTCTCACGCGGTCTGCACGTCCAGCACGAATGCTGGTCCAACTGAGGCGCCAGGTGGAAATGGCATGGCAAGCCGTTCCACAGGACTACATCCAGCATCTCTACGATCGTCTCCATGGGAGAATAGCAGCCTGCATTGCTGCGAAAGGTGGATATACACTGTACTAGTGCCGACATTGTGCATGCTCTGTTGCCTGTGTCTATGTGCCTGTGGTTCTGTCAGTGTGATCATGTGATGTATCTGACCCCAGGAATGTGTCAATAAAGTTTCCCCTTCCTGGGACAATGAATTCACGGTGTTCTTATTTCAATTTCCAGGAGTGTATTTGAACTGGTGACTGGTGATAGACCCATACCCTTTAGGGTTTGCTGCCTCCCGGCACCAGACAAGACAGGTTTCCCCTAAACAAGTGAAGTGAGCCCCACAGGGTCAGTTTCAGTTTCAGTGAAAGGCAGCACTTCGAAACTCTTGATTAGAGGAAGTGGTACAACACTTCTAGTCATTCCTGGTCCTTGTCCACAGCATACAGGACGCTTACTTCAACCACTAAAAGTCCACTCATAGCCAAGTGGTGGACAAATAATGACAAATACTACACTTTCTGTAGAGGAGACAGACTCTACAGAAGAGGATAGTACTTGAGGTACCTTTGATACCAGAACCACAGGTACATGTCTCTCTGGAACTTTTACAACACACCGATAAACGCCAATCGATTGACAGTAGTAAGGACTTTTTTTTCCTTTATTGTATTTCTATTCTCCACCGGGGCAGGCTGGCAGCAGCATATGCGCTGCTCTTCAACCGAAAGACATAGACCAAACAATAGAAGACATTTAAAATAACAAAGGAGAAATCATGGTGAACAAAGATATAAAAAAGGGGAACATTATGGAAGAAAATAGACAAAAAAAGGGGCCACTGTAAAATGGAGATAAAAACTGTAAAAAAGTAGTGCACACATAAAACCCCACACCCTGGACAATTAAAAGAACACAAGACACAGTAAGACCAGAGCATAAAGGTATCGACAGATGGCGTAGCACATATAAACACTGACAGTAACTGTAAGTACAAGGCCAGCACACAATTAAAATCACACCTCTCGATGCACAGGAGAAACAGCACTAAACACAACACTGACGTGGCACACTGATGATGATCAAAATGTAGAATCTGCCAGACACAAGGAGATGGGGGAGAACGGAAGAAGGGAGGGTAAGAGAGGGGGGAGATGGGAGGGGGGGGCGCCGAAGACGGCCAGGTAGGGAGGGATGTGGGAGGGAAATTGGCAAGGATTGGGTGCTGGGTCTCTGGGGGGGGGGGGGGAAGAAGGAAAATCCGCTCTGAGAGAAAAAGGGGAGAGAAAAAAGGGGGCCCTGTGGAGGGGGGGAACAAGGCCAGGTTATAGTTGGAAGGAAGGGTATATGTCATGATGAAGTTCATCATCTGGGAGGGGAAGGCGGTGGAAATTGTCCTGATGAAGGAGATGGAGGGTGTGGAGGTGGAGAGAGGGAGGGATACGGCGATAGAGGTGCAGCAACGGGTGTGGGGTGGAGAGGAAGGAGGAAACCAGAGGGTGGGGAGGATCAAGCCTGCTGACAATGTAAAGGATGCGGAGATGTTGGAGGAACAGGAGGAGGTGCGAGAAGGGGATAAGTTCATACAGGAGCCTTGTGGGGGAAGAAAGGCGGATACGGAAGACAAGGCAGAGTGCATGGCGTTCGAGGATTTGGAAGACCTTATAAAAGCGGGTGTGTGCGCTGATCCAGGCAACACTGGCATAACAGAGGAGTGTTGTAAGGACGATTTCCAGCTGCTTATGAATGTCAACCAACTTATTCCATGTTCGAGAACAGCATTCGCATTGGGGCTGCATTTTTGCTGGTGCAATGTATTACAGGACAGTGAACAAAGAACTTTGAATTAAGGGCAATTCTCATTGGCCATCAAGTCGTGTCATGTCCCATCCTGTCATGTCATATAACAGCACCATCAAGGTTTCTTGACAAGAAAGTCTTGACACCTGATGCCACACATACATTGTTGATCAAGTGACCCCAAGCTCACTTCCTCTCAATACACAGCCATGCAAGCTGTCCATACTGTGTTTGTTTATGGTTTTACTGGTTAATATCAGTTTTTTTTGTTTGCTATCTGTTACACAGTTTTTCGTTTCTTTATTCCTTCTGTTAAAAATTGAAATAAATGAATCAACATTACTTGAAGCATTGAGATAGCAGTCTGAATTGTATGACATGAGTGCACTAAATTTCTTGCCCTCTACCACACTTACAAAGTGGATTTTCATACATTCATGCATACCGGTAAGGTAGTCAATATTTACAATTAAATGCATGCAACATGGCACAACTTGAAATGAGAAGAGTACTGTGGTAGAATCAGGTTGATTAGTGGGTGGAATTTATTTGTATATTGTCAGGAATTTGTAGCATTTCACAAAGAAATGTATTGAAACTTTCAGACACTGCAAATTGTTAGTCTAAACATGTGTTTGTAGCAGGCTTATTTATTGTTAAGTAGCTCTCTGGTTTGTGTGTGAAACAGTTTTGTAGATGTCAGTGGTAAATATTTATGTGATTTCACTAGCTAAAGTGTCTGGCAGAGGCTTCATTGAACCACTTTCACAATAATTCTCTATTATTCCAATCTAGAACAGTGTGCGGAAAAAACGAACAGCTATATTTTTCCATGTGATTCACCTTATTTTATTATTATGATCGATTCTCCCTATGTATGTTGGCATTAACAAAATATTTTCGCATTTCGAGGAGAAAGCTGGTGACAGAAAATTCGTGGGAAGATTCCGCCACAACGAAAGACGTCTATGTTTTAATGATGTCCATCTCAAATCCCATATCATGTCTGTGACACTCTCCCATATTTCGCGATAATACAAAACGTGCTGTTCTTCTTTGAACTTTTTAGACGAACTCCATTAATCCTATCTGATAAGGATCGTATGCCGTACAGCAGTACTCCAAAGAGGATGGACAAGCATAATGTAAGCAGTCTCTTTAGCAGATATGTTACATTTTTTAAATGTTCTGCTAATAAAACGCAGTCTTTGGTTTGCCTTCCCCACAACATTTTCTATGTGTTTTTTCCAATTTAAGTTGTTTGTAATTGTAATTACTAGGTATTTAGTTGAACTTATGGCTTTTAGATTTGACTAATTTATTGTGTAACCGAAGTTTAAAGGTTTCCTTTTAGCGTTCATGTGGATGACCTCACACTTTTCTTTATTTAGGGTCAATCGCCAATTTTCGCGCCATACAGATATATTTTCTAAATCGTTTTGCAATTTCTTTTTGTCTTCTGATAATTTTAACGACAGTATCATCTGCAAACAACCTAAGACGGCTGCTGAGATAGTCTGCTAAATCGCTTATATAGATAAGGAACAGTAGAGGGCCTATAAAACTATCTTGGGAACGTCAGAAATCACTTCTGTTTTACTCAATGACTTTATGTCAGTTACTACGATTTGTAAACTCTCTGACAGGAAACCACGAATACAATCACATAACTGGGACAATATTCCATAAGCACGCAATTTCACTACAAGCTGCTTATGTGGTACAGTGTTGAAAGCCTTCTGGAAATCTAGAAATATGGAATCAATTTTAAATCTGTTGTCGATAGCACTCAACAATTTGTGTGTGTGTAGAGCTAGTTGTGTTTCATAAGAACGATGTTATCTAAATCTGTGTTGACTATGTATAAATACAACGTTCTTTTCGAGGTAATTAATAATGTTCGAACACAATATATGTTCCAAAATCCTGCTGCGTGTCGATGTTAATTATGTGGGTATGTAAATTAGTGGATTACTCCTACTACCTTTCTTGAATATTGGTGTGACCTGTGCAACTTTCCTGTCTCTGTGTAAGGATCTTTAATCGAGTGAGCGGTTGTATATGATAGTTAAGTAGGGAGTTATTGCATCAGCATACTCTGAAAGAAACGAAACTGGTATACAGTCGGACCGGAAGAGTTCCTTTCATGAAGTGGTAGAAGTTGCTTCACTACTCTGAGGATATCTACTCTACTTAGGATAACTACTCTAGTTAGTTATGTTGATAGTTATTTTTGATTCGAATTCTGGAGTATTTGCCTCGTCCTCTTTGGTGAACGAATTTCAGAAGGCTGTGTTTAGTAAATCTACTTTGGCAGCACTGTCGTCTATAGTATTTCCATCGCTATTGCGCAGAGAAGGCAGTGTTTATGTCTTGCCACTAACAATTTAGCATATTTTACATACGACCAGAATATCTTTGGATTTTGTGTCAGCTTCCCAGACAGACTTTCATTGTGCAAACTATTATTAATATCTCACAATGAAGTCTGCGCTAAATTTCGAGCTTGTGCAAAATATCGTCAGCCTTCGAGATTTCGTGTTCATTTGGCATGCCTTTTTCGTTGTTTCTGCTAGTGCTCTGAGCCACTTTGTGTACTATGGGGAATCAGTTCCGTCGTTTCTTAATTTCACTCGTACAAATTTCTCAATTGCTGTCTATACTATTTCTGTGAATTCAAGCCACAACTGGTCTAAATTGATGTTATTAATTTGGAAATAGTGGAGATTGTCACTCAGGAAGGCGTCAAACGAATTTTTACCTGCTTTTTTGAATAGGTATATTTTTCGTTTATTTTTGAGGGTTTTAGGGGTTACAATATTCAGTCTTGTTACGACAAACATGTGTTCACCAACCCCTGTATCCACTTTGATGCTTGTTATTAACTCGGGCTTATTTGTTGCGAAGAGGTAGTGTTTTCATAACCGTTTACTATTCACGTGGGCTTATGAATTGACTACTCGAAACAATTTTCAGAGAATGCTTTTCGAAAAATTTTGGATGATTTTTTTATGCTTATCTTCGTATTTAAACATATATATCTGTGAACATATGGCGGGGGGGGGTGGGGGGGTGTACGTGTTTGAAAATAAACTCAAATTTTCTTTAAACCTTTCAGCAATTTTATCAGTTTGGAGGTCAGTAAAAAGATCCAATTGTTATTTTATTCTGGTTGCCATGAATGATCTCTGCCCACACTAACTCTCAGGAATGATCTACTTCAGTTTTGCTATAAGATAAAACTATTATACTTCTAACAGCAATGAACGTGCTACCGACAACTCTCCCAGGAGAGGTGTTGAGGGAGATATGAGTATTGCACAGCAACGAAAATGATCTACTTCAATTTCGCTATAGGATAAAACAATTATACTTCTAACAGCAATGAACGCGCTACCGACAACTTTGTTTATCCTGTCCTTTCAGAATCTCCAAGGAGAGGTGTTGAGGGAGATATGAGTATTGCACAGCAATGAAAATGATCTACTTCAATTTCGCTATAAGATAAAACTATTATACTTCTAACAGCAATGAACGAGCTACCGACAACTTTGTTTATCCTGTCCTTTTGGGATCTCTAAGGAGAGGTGTTGAGGGAGATATGAGTATTGCACAGCAACGAAACTTAACCTTAGACAAACCAATTTTTCATGGGATGTGATGGGAGCTCATAACACTTTGCGTTTCTTTTAGTAATTCTGGGTGCAAAATGAAAAGAAAAAAAAATAATGCTTCGACTTTCTAAAACATAAAATGGAGATTCCTCCTCTTTGAGTTCCTCGCATAATGTTCTGTTCCACGTGACATTTTTCGGACCCACACTATTTTTTTGTGTTTTCTTTCTCATCTGTCATCCTTCAGTGATGTAAAGCTATCTCTGCAAGCTGAAAAAGATGTGAGTCGAAGAAACGTCATTGTCATACAAATGTGGACTTAAATATGTATGTATATAAGCTACCAAGCTGCGTGTGTGTATTTCGCGCATAAAGAAAGCTGAAAATCACCTTGTGAATATCGCAATTCCTGCGAAAACATAGATGAAGACAGCCATGAGAATTGAGATCACGTGACTTGAATTGATTTGGAGTTCTGTGACGTGATAGACAGTGTGAATAAACCTTGTAATGACGGTGTCGTGACGGCCAGTGGGAATTGACCTTTAAGCTTGCTCATTATGTCTTAATCTGTTGAGCTAAAAAATTACTACAATTCTATAGGAATTGAAGGAAACACACAAAACAAGATTTATATTAAGGCAAGAAAGAACCTGTGGTAAATATATTAGTTTCCTAAAGTTAATTATAGTTGTTAGAAAACTCGAAAATAGAGTTAAATTCGATAAATGTAGATAATATGCACTCCCCTTTAAGGAAAAACTATACGTAATACAGTTTTAGTTCCAGTATCTGCTATAGTAACTAAATCACAAACGCCGATTTAAACAAATGAAATTACATACAGGACAATGGTAACTTCCGAAAATTCAGATTTATTTGCATTGACATAAAATCAAGTTCAGGGTGATGTATTCCATGGTAGTAACTGTGAATCACAAATGCTGATTTGCTGTTGAATATGTTATACAAAACACTCGTACCGGTAAGTTACGAAAATATAGTTTTGTAACTGACAGAAAATTCTCAAAAATAACCTATGTATTACCCCAGATCACGTAAGATCTGCGATAATATATAGGTATTACGTAATTAAGATGAAACTGGAGAACGATTGTTTTGAACAAGGATAGGCCTACCGTTCTCAAAATTTTTAAAGGAGCACAAGTAAGTTCCAGCCTACAATTAACGGTAATAGCACGAGTTTATCGCGATACACGTGGATGTTAGAAATTTTCACAATATATCACAATACGAACAGGTACTGATACAATCAGTGAGTCTGCATAGGCTGCCCCACAAAAAGCAAATTTTCGAAGTTGGCTCTTTTTTCTTAGCTGTTTCTATGTCAACTTCTACAATGGCGTGCTGAAGAGCACTGCAGCATGGAAGGACATCATCTTTAGGCCAGTGACTGTTATAAGTTTTTATTACACTATTCCAATTTAGGCCTTAGGCCTTTACAAGTGCTGCTGAAAAATACAGAATGTTTAAGAAAATTATTTTACAGATTATCATGTAACTCGACGTTACGCCGATTATACAAAACATTTTAACTATGTAGCCATGTTACTTAATTATTATGGCCTTAAGCCATGTCAACATAATGTAAGCTGACACATTTGTGTGTCTTTTTCTTTTTTTATTTACTGTAATTCAATTCCCCATCGGGGCAGACTGGCAGCAGCATATGCACTGCTCTTCATCCGAAACACATAAAACATATAATAGAAGAAATTTAAAAAAGACATAAAGGAGAAAACATGGTGTACATAGATATAAAAAAGGGGTGAACATTATGGAAGACAATAGACAAAAAGGAGCGACTGTAAAATGGAGATAAAAACCATAAAAACGTAGCGCACACAAAAAGAAGGAAAACCACGCACTGGGACAATTAAAGGAACACAAGGCAATTTATGACCGGAGCACAAAAGTATCGACAGACGGCATAGAACATAACAATCACTGACAAGCACACTATGTACAAGTCCAACACACAATTAAAATCACACCTCTCGACGCGCAGGAGAACAACACCAAACACAACACTGATGTAGCACACTGGTGATGAGCAAATCAGAGGATCTGCCAGCTGCAAGGAGATGGGGGAGAAGGGAGGGAGGGGAAGAGAGGGGGGAGACGGGCGGGGGGTGCGCCAAAGAGGGTCAGGGAGGGAAGGACGTGGGAAGGAAGGAGGCGAGGGTGGGGTGCAGGGACTTGGGGGGGGGGTGAAGGAGGAAAATCCGCTCTCTGAGAAGGAGGGGAGAGGAATTTAAAATATAAAAACACTGTGGTGACGATGTGGATGAAGACACACAAAAACACAACTAATGACAGCGGACTTATGAAGGGGAAAAAGGGGGGAGGAAAGGAGAAAAGGGGAAACTGATGGAGGGGACATAGAAAAGAGGAGGGGGGAACAAGGCCAGATCACAATTGGAAGGAAGGATATATGTCACAGCGAAGTTCAACATCTGGGAGGGGGAGGTGCTGGAAGTTACCCTGATGTAGGAGTTGGAGGGTGTGGAGGTGGAGAGAGGGAGGGAGGGATACACCAGTAGAGGCATGGCAACGGGCGGGGGGAGGCAGAGAGGAAGGAGGAAAGCAGGGGGTGTGGAAGTCAAGCCTACAGACAGTGTAAAGGAGGCGGAGATGTTGGAGGAAAAGGAGGAGGTAGGGGAAGTGGTTGAGGTCGTATTTGTGTGTCCTTTTTTTCTTTATTGTGTTTCAAATCTCCCCCTCCAGGGGCGAGCTGGCAGCAGCGTAATATGCTGCTCTACAGCCTACTGAAAAGTTAAAAAACATAATGAGAATAGAAACAAACAAGAAAAACAGGCAATAAAACAGTGACATTGTAAAAACTGTAAAATGGCAGTAAGTCGCGGAATTTAAAATATAAAAACACTGTGGTGACGATGTGGATGAAGACACACAATAGCCGGCTTACGTGGCCGAGTGGTTCTAGGCGCTTCAGTCTGGAGCCACGCGACCGCTACGGTTGCAGGTTCGAATCCTGCCTGGGGCATGGATGTGTGTGATGTCCTTAGGTTAGTTAGGTTTAAGTAGTTCTACGTTCTAGGGGACTTACGACCTCAGATGTTGAGTCCCATAGTGCTCAGAGCCATTTGAACCATTCTTTTGAAGACACACAAAAACACAACTAACGACAACGGACCTACGAAGGGGAAAAAGGGGGGAGGAAAGGAGAAAAGGGGGAACTGATGGACATAGAAAACGGGGGCTGGGCGGATGCTAGAAGGAGTGAGAAAGGCAGTAGAGGGGAGAGCAGAAAGGACTCAGGGGAGAGAAGGGAGGCAGAGAGAGGGTAGGAGGGGAAAAACAGGATGGAAGGGGGGAAGATGGAGCCCGGGGAAAGCACAGAGGAAAGGAGGGGGAGATGATCAGAGTTGATATGAGGGATAAATGGAGGGGGAGAGGGTATCATCCGGGAGGGGGAGTTGATGGAAGCCACCTTGGGAAAGGAGATGAAGGTTGTACAGATGGAGGGTAGGAGGGACACAACAGTGAAGACGCAGCAGAGGGCGGGGGTTGGACAGGAGAGGAGCAACCAGGGGATCAAGGCGGCGAGAAGTGTAGAGTATGTGGATATGTTCGAGGAATAGGAGCAGATGGAGGAAAGGAATCAGGCTGTAGAGGATCTGCGTGGAGGGCAGGAGGCATATACGGAAGGCAAGGCAGAATGCATGGTGCTCGAGGATCTAGAGGGAATTATAGAATTTGGGGGTGCAGATATCCAGGTGGGACTGGCATAACAGAGGATGGGATGGATTAAGGATTTGTAGGTGTGGTGGATGGTAGAGGGGTGCAACCCCCATGTCTGGCCAGAGGGGAGTTTGAGGAATTGGAGGCGGTTGTGCGCTTTGGATTGGATAGAGCGGAGATGAGGGATCCAGGTGAGGTGACAGTCAATGGTGAGGCCAAGGTAGGTGAGGGTTGGGGAGAGGCGGACAGGACAGGTGCAGATGCTAAGGGAGAAATCAAGGAGCGAGTGGTACGATCTACAATGATTGCCTGGGTCTTGGAAGGATTGATTTTCAGGAGCCACTGGCTACACCATGCGGCAAAAAGGTCAAGGTGATTCTGGAGAAGGTGTTGGGACTGTTGGAGGGTAGGAGCGAGGGCAAGGAATGCTGTGTCATAAGCATACTGCAGGGGGGGTATACTGGAGGGAGGGGGTTGGGGCATACCTGCTGTGTACAGGAGGTAGAGGAGAGGGGGGAGGACAGAGCCTTGGGGCACACCTGAAGCGGGGTAGAAGGTTCCGGAATTGGCATTATGGATGGTAACATTGGAGGGGCGGCAGGAGAGGAAGGAGGCAATCAGATGGACGTAGTTGACAGGAAGAGCATAGGTCTCGAGTTTCAACAGGAGACGGATGTCAGACCCAGTCTTAGGCCTTTTTGAGGTCGAGGGAGACAAAAAAAGCAGAGCGATGGGGTTTAAGCTGGAGGGAGAGGAGATGAGTGAGGCGTAGGAGTTGGTCATTGGCAGAGAAGGAAGGCCGAAAGCCACATTGGGTGTTGAGGAGGAGGTGGTTTCGGTGCAGGTGATGATGGATGTGCTAGATAAGGATGGATTCCAAGAGCTTGCTGAACACCGTTGTGAGACATATAGGGTGATAAGAAGAGGCATGAGATGGGGGCTTGTTGGGTTTAGAGAACATCAGGATATGGGAGGTTTTCCACAGGTCGGGGTAGAAGTTGGTGCCAAGGATTACGTTGTATTGGGTGGCAAGGACTGCAAGGAAGGAGAGAGGACAGTGTTTGGGGTGGTGGTAGGTAACCCAATCGTGGCTGGGAGCAGTGTTGCGTTTAGTTCGGAGTGTGAGGCTGATGTCCTGTGTAGTGATGGGAGTGTTGTTCAGATGGTGGTATGTGGCCCAAGTACTGGAAACTAGGAGCAAGGGGAGGAAGAGAGGTATTTGTACGGTTGATGATGTCAGGGAAGAGGGAATAATCAAATTAGGGATCATCTGGGATGGAAAGAACATCGGATAGGTGAGAGGCAAAGTGGTTGGCCTTACTGAGGTTGTCAGGAAACAGATGGTCATCAAGGAGGTGCGGGTACTGAGGGGTGGGGCGGTTCCCAGTAAGGCAGTGGAAAGCAGACCAATACTTGGAAGAGTTTATTGGGAGCGTGGTGTTGAGTTGTGTACATGTCTGTCGCCAAGCGCAGCGTTTCTTTGCAGTAAGCAGGTTGCGGATGTGTCGTTGTAATTGCTGATGGCAGGTGAGTGTGATCCGGTCACGAGTGCGGAGATAAAAGCGGTAGAGGCGGCGGGATTCAGGAAAGGTGAAGGACAGCCTGTGGGGGCAGGGCTGGGCGGTGAGGGTGGATGGCTTTGGTAGGGATACGGGTGGTGACGGCGTCAGACAAGGTCTAGTGCAGGAAGGCAGCAGTGTGGGAGATGTCATCAGGAGATTGGAGTATAACGTTGCGGCCTTCGACCTGGGTGTGAATGGAGTCCCGGTAGGCACCCCAGTTGGCACAGGAGTAATCATGGACAAGTTTACGAGTGATGTCTGGGTGAGGAGCGGGACAGGCATGGTGACCATTAGAGATAGTGAGGAGAATGGGAATATGGTCACTGCCAAAGAGGTCAAGGACATCTGCATTGATGTGCCCAAGGAGGTTGGGAGAGGCAAGAATCACATTGGGAGTGGTGTTGGATTCGGATCGGGTGTGCTGAGGGAGGGGAACCAGGTCTCCCTGGAGGGTGGTGATAAACCGATGCCACTGCTGGAGGTCAGCAGGAACACGGCTGTGGATATTGAGGTCGGCAGCAATCATGTAGGCGGAGAAGGTGCGGTCAATGTTGGAAATCGTATGGGATGGGGGTTTGAGGTCGGACATAAATTGTGGCACAGGTGACAGTAAGGGTGGGGAAGAAGAGACTGAGGGTGAGATGCTTGGCAGGATTGTTGAGGAGAGGTTGGAGCTGAACAGGGAGTGCTTGAGGTGGCCTATAGCAACCCCGCCAAGCGCCAGAGGGTACAGGTTATAGGTGCGGTGAAGGGTGTAAGCAGCTGTGGAGATGGAGATATGGGGTTGAAGGAAGGTTTCATTTAGGATGGAGGCATCCATGCAGTCCTGATGGAGGGTGTGGAAGAAGAGGAGTTTTTGGGTGGGAAAGGACCGGATATTATGGTACAGGATACTGTAGTGTTGTCACGCCATGGGAGGGGAGAGTTATACGAGGGTGGTGAGGGGTTGAAGGTGAAATGGGCCTGGTTGTGGGAGCAGATGGCATAGGTGATAAGATGGAAGATAGAATGGGCAGCAAGGGTGATTTGGGAAAGGGTGTGGGAGCAGTGGAAGGGGTGGATGTTTTGGAGCACAATGGTGATGAAATGGATGATGTCCTCTGCAGGGGTCAGCGGAGCAAGTTGTTGGGGTGGAGGGGGCATTAACAGGATGGACAGGGACGGTGAGCTCAGGGGTGACTGGAGGAGGTTTTGCTTTACACTTTGAGGAGTAGGTAGGATGGGGTTCATTATAGGTGTTGCAGGAGGGGGAGAGGTGAGGTTGGGGCAATTCCTTAAGAAGAGTGAAACTTTCCTGTGGGGACAGGTAGGGAGGTTCTTGCAGGTGGAGGTAACATGGTCATTGTACTTGAGGCAGCATTGGCAGTGGTAGGATTGGACTGGGGAACGGGAGGGGTCCACTTTGTGACAGTGATTGTATATGAGGGCTCCATCTGTAAGGAGGCAGGCAATGTAGGAGGAGGATTCGTTGAACATCCACATCAGATAAGTCAGCCCGGCATCATTAAAGATGCGACGGGCCGAGGGGGATTTCAGTGTTGGGCTGGGAGTTGAGTTCCGCCAACACCTCAGCCTCTGTGACCACGGGGCTAAGCTTCGTGATCACGGCAGTGAAGACTGGCGGATGTAGGGGGGAGGGGGGGGGTTGAGGCTGATGGGGAAAGGACGAGGTGTGGTAAGGGGTGAGGGTGGCTCGTTGGCCAAATTGCATGCGTGGGATTCGGGAGAGGAGATCGGTGTGGGAGGAAGAATTGGGGAATTTAATGAGGACTGAGTCCTTGCGAGGAATAAGAAGAGAGATGGGGGCATGGGTGAAGTATTTACGGATGGCCAGGCTGAGGGTGCGGGCATCAAGGAAATGATGGTCAGGATTGGAGAGGACAAAGGTGTGGGTGGCTGGTGTAGCAGGGGTGGGGTTTCGGGTCGCGTCCATGGGGGTAGGTGGGTCACGGGGATCAGGCGTTTTCTTTGTAGAGATTGTGGGGGAAGGGTCAACATTGGGGCGTTTGGAAGGTTTCGTGGACAGGACAGAGTGGAGAGGGGGCTGGGGGATGGGTTGCAGGGGGAGATAAAGGGGGGCAGTTCCCACCATGAGGGTGGATGATGCAGAGGGAGGGGCGTGGGTGGCACAGAGACCGTGGAGTGGCGAGCCGAAATCTGTCATGGCTTGGAGCCTGTCGGAGGTGGTGCAGGGAGCGGTGGGAAGCCTGCAGATGGCGATGGTGCAACAGCGACAGGGGAGGGAGAGTTGGGGGTAGTTTGTTCAGGATGAAAGTAATACGAAAAACAGTACAGTATGTCTTCACTATGTCAATCATATAAAACGGCTGCCAGCATCGAAGACTAAAATAGTAGGTCATAAACAAGTGTACAATAACCAAGCTGACAGAGGCAGTGAGATGTCATGCAGTACCTCATGTGCTACCAAATCAGTAGTTCGCTCCCTTGGAACCACCTTCACTCAAATCCAACACAGCTGGCGTAACATTTTGCCAGCTTTACATGCATTTTCAGTACATGAATTGTTCCTCGCCATAGCAAACGAAAGTAATATGAAAATACAATAAGTACGTCTTCTCTATGTCAATGACTGTGAATCCCAGCTACAACAAGTCTGCATCATATGTTTAACTTAGTCAAAATCGCGAAAACATACAGCACTAACAAAGCACGTTTTGCAGCTAACAACGCAAGTGTTATATCACTTGTCAAAACTTTCTTCATGAAAGCCCAAGAAAACTTGACAATGCCATGGTGTGACGTGACGGCCAATGTGAATACCGCCAATTGAATTGCACTGCAGTTTGCTGTTGTTTTGACGGGACGTGAGGTGATGTGAAGTAACGTGACGGTCTTCATTCAAATGTGGAATTCGCATCTGATCGTGACCACCGGCGGACGTCATCAGACATTAACTGACATGTTGTTTGTGGTGTGTTAGTGGCATGTCTTCGTTGAAGTGTTTTGATTTCATTTAGGCGGGGGATTCTAGTTGGAATTACGGTTATGTTGACTTCTAGTTGTATTATTATTTAGGTGGCGCCTTGAAGACCAGTATCCGTCCTAGGTACGGAAAACGTCCGTGGTACTGTACCTTCCACAAAAAATATTACTGAAAAACAATCTCGTTTGTATTAAAATAGTGGTACCAAGCAAGTAATATTGCATCGTCAGTCGGCATTTAGAAAAAGTTTTATAGCTACGAATTTTTCCAGGTATTGTTGTTATGAAATACAATGTATATTTAAGTTCTAGCAGACAAACTTCTTTGCATTGCCATTCAGTATTGTTACGAATGTTGGCAAGTATGTTGTACTTCTATACATTGTGGTTTCACGCTGGCGGTTTAAGAACATACACTGTACAGATGTGTATCTTCGATTTTATGTAGAAAAGTGTAGTTTAAAATTGGAAATAAGACTGTAGGAAAAGTAATTAAGTTTAGAAATTTCAAGTGTGTTAAGATGTATTGAACATGGACCCCAGATTACGCTATAGGTCTTTGTGTTCCTACAACTTTCATTTTATATTTAAATTCATTGCCTTCGTCATCTCACAATCAAATTATCGCCTACCCGCTTAACATCATAGACCATGGCATGATCTTGACATCAGTCTGTTGTCACAACCAACATTTTGATGGGGGTCTGTTGTCATACTCAGACCTTCATATTAGTTACCTATTGTTTTCTAAAGAATACTATGAATGTATCTTCTTTGATGATAATACTATTGGACTTATGTGAATGGTGTGATGTAATATGTTGTAAATAGTTAGGTCAACTGAAAGTAATGATACCACACATTACATTTGTTCCATGACATAACGATGTCAATTCAACGCACCTCTCAACCTGACCTTCTCGAATTTCTTTCAAATTTGGTGCTTTCAATGACCCAGTGAAGAGATGGAAAAATACCAATTTGCATATGTTATTACAACTGTGAAGAGCTGGCCGGTGTGGCCGTGCAGTTCAGTCTGGAACCGTGAGACCGCTACGGTTGCAGGTTCGAATCCTGCCTTGGGCATGGATGTGTGTGATGTCCTTCGGTTAGTTAGGTTTAAGTAGTTCTAAGTTCTAGGGCACTGATGACCTCAGCTGTTAAGTCCCATAGTGCTCAGAGCCATTTGAACCATTTTTTTGAACTGTGAAGAAAGTTACAGGTCTACTGAGCAAGGTGGCGCAGTGGTTAGACACTGGACCCGCATTTGGGAGGACAACGGTTCAATCCCGCAACCGGCCATCCTGATTTAGGTTTTCCGTGATTTCCCTAAATCACTCCAGGCAAATGCCGTGATGGTTCCTCTGAAAGGGCACGGCTGACTTCCTTCCCCATCCTTCCCTAATCCGATGAGACTGATGACCTCGCTGTCTGGTCTCCTTCCCCAAAAACAACCCAAAGTTACAGGTTTGAAATTTGTGCTACATTTACATGCGTGTCTGTCACAACATAAATGACTGTAGTTCCGGTTAAAATTCAGTTACAACAATGAAAATGGTACCATTGTAAAGCTATATTGATACGCCACATATCAGGTTTCATTTTCGTACTAACGGTCATTGACCTCAAGACCTTTGACCTTGAATATTGCAAAACACCCCATCTTCAATTTTTTTGAAAAAAAAATTTAATTGCTCCAGTATGTAACTATAAATATTGTAAATATCAATATGACACTAAAGGCATCATGCACAAAAAAAATATTTTGTCAACTTAAGTACACCATCAACATGCAGTAAGCAGCTATGTATCCAGTTTGTTCTCTAACACCAGCCAGTAGCAGTTACTTTATTCAGACCAGTGTCTTGAACAGCCAATGAGAGACACTTTGTTTTCAACCAAGCAACATTGGGCTGTTTTAGTGAACAGTCGATCAGAGAGACGCTTATTTCAACTAGTCACCATTGATCCACTGATCTCTGTATATTATGAAAATTTTGTTTTGCATGTTTTATGGCTGTGGCTTGATTAACAAAGTGCAATGTAAATGTGTCGTAAAGTAATGTTTAGTAACAAATGGATTTCAAGTCAAAATCATATTGTTGCAATCCATTTAGGGAAGAAGGTCATGCAAGGGTGCAGAAGAATTTAAGGAATGTTCAGGAGTGGATGATAGACAAATATCCTAATGTATTGTTTGTGAAGATGAAGTGGCCTTCAGTATTTAGGTGAATCTTATGCGAAGACAGCAAAACAGTTAGTAGCATAACACGGTATATTAGTGACACCAAATTCAATGTCAGTTAAGACATTATTTGAGAAAACCGTTCAGTGTGTGCGTGATTTTTACTGTGATCATGACGTGTGCTGTATGATGCCAGGAAGAAAAGACTTTGTGTCTGTGAAAGAAAATAGAATTACAGTACATAAACAAAAGCAGCTGGTGTTGCACAACCGTAAGGAACTGTATGCATATTTCAAACATAAATACCTAGATATAAATATTGGATTCTCCAAATTTTGTGAGTTGTGGCCAACACAATATGTTCCTGCCAATACCAGTGGAACCCATGCTGTCTGTGTGTCTTGCACCAGAATTTCAAGTTAATGATTGAAGGTTGTGAACTTAAAGCACTAATAAAGAGTGAAGAATACACATTACCATCATACAAGCACTGTGTACCATTTGTTACATGTAATCCTGCACTACCAGCATGTTTCTTAAGTTCATGTCCCTGTTGTCCAGGTGTGACAAGACTGATTATGGCGGTCTGTTTGATAAGAACTGCATTGACGAAATTGCATGTAAGTATTGGTTAACTACAGGCAGGGTAGTTTTAGAGGCTATAACAAAGTCAACAGATGATTTCATTGAGGAGTTTGCATCGATGTTACAGCAGCTCCTACCACACTCATTTATCTCCAAGCAGCGGTCACATTTCTGTAGAATCACTAAAGATGATCTCTCTCTCTCTCTCTCTCTCTCTCTCTCTCTCTCTCTCTCTTTCTCTCTCTCCTTTTTTTCAGAAAATTACTCCTTCACCATTCAGAATGAGGTACGATTCCACTGGAATAATTCACAGGCGGGTCATTCCATGTCAGTTCAACCAGGGGCTCCAGCTCATAGTCTCATATTTGACTGAAATTCAGTACACTAATTCTACTATGTGTGGAACACTCGTGTACAAAGTATTAGTTTCCCCTGCCAATTAGTTCCAGAATTATGACTTGTGAAAGGAGGTGGCGTGGCCCGGAAATTGCAACCCACATCTGACAATCCATCTTCAGACCCAACTTCAGGTCTTAATAACTTTGGAACTAATCTACACAGTTCAGTGAAATTTTTACAACCCAGTAACATCCACTTAGAGAACACACTCCATGAATCAAATCACCAACAACATATTTCTGAGGAAAAATAAAAAATTCCAAAATGTGATTTAAAAAATGCAAATCGTTAAAAGGTACAGATTGTAGGTGCCCTCTATGCCAAATATAATTCTTTCAAAAAAGGTATAAATTTTTTTGTGGTAAGCTTAATGTGGCCTAAACAGACACAGAACTCATCATGCCCATATCAGCCACAAAAACTGAGTTACATGCACACAAAAATACAAAAATTTGAAAAATTACCCGAAAAACATGGATTTTCAAAGAGTGGTAGCACAAAAGGGACAAGTGGTATCCAAGCCAAATTTCATACGCTGCATAAGTAGACCATAATGATATGTTGTTGTGGTCTTCAGTCCTGAGACTGGTTTAATGCAGCTCTCCATGCTACTGTATCCTGTGCAAGCTTCTTCATCTCCCAGTACCTACTGCAGGCTACATCCTTCTGCATCTGCTTAGTGTATTCATCTCTTGATCTTCCTCTACGATTTTTACCCTCCACGCTGCCCTCCAATACTAAATTGGTGATCCCTCGATGTCTCAGAACACGTCCTACCAACTGATCCCTTCATCTAGTCAAGTTGTGCCACAAGCTCCTCTTCTCCCCAATTCTATTCAATACCACCTCATTAGTTATGTGATCTACTCATCTAATCTTCAGCATTCTTCTGTAGCACCACATTTCGAAAGCTTCTATTCTCTTCTTGTCCAAACTATTTATCATCCACGTTTCACTTCCATACATGGCTACACTCCATACAAATACTTTAAGAAACGACTTTCTGACATTTAAATCTATACTCGATGTTAACAAATTTTTCTTCTTCAGAATCGCTTTCCTTGCCATTGCCAGTCTACATTTTATATCCTCTCTACTTTGGCCATCATCAGTTATTTTGGTCCCCAAATAGCAAAACTTTTTTACTACTTTAAGTGTTCATTTCCTAATCTAATTCCCTCAGCATCACCCGACTTAATTCGACTACATTCCATTATCCTCGTTTTGCTTTTGTTGATGTTCATCTTATACCCTCCTTTCAAGACACTGTCCATTCCGTTCAACTGCTCTTCAAGGTCCTATGCTGTCTCTGACAGAATGACAATGTCATCGGCGAACCTCAAAGTTTTTATTTCTTCTCCATGGATTTTAATACCTACTCTGAACTTTTCTTTTGTTTCCTTTACTGCTTGCTCAATATACAGATTGAATAACATCGGGGAGAGGCTACAACCCTGTCTCACTCCCTTCCCAACTACTGCTTCCCTTTCATGCCCCTCGACTCTTATAACTGCCATCTGGTTTCTGCACAAATTGTAAATAGCCTTTTGCTCCCTGTATTTTACCCCTGCCACTTTCAGAATTTGTTTTTTCATTTGTCTGTAAAGAATTCGCGTTAGTATTTTGCAGCTGTGACTTATTAAACTGATAGTTCGGTAATTTTCACATGTCAACACCTGCTTTCTTTGGGATTGGAATTATTATATTCTTCTTGAAGTCTGAGGGTATTTCGCCGGTCACATACATCTTGCTCACCAGATGGTAGAGTTTTGTCAGGACTGGCTCTCCCAAGGCTGTCAGTAGTTCTAATGGAATGTTGTCTATCCCGGGGGCCTTGTTTCGACTCAGGTCTTTCAGTGCTCTGTCAAACTCTTCACGCAGTATCATATCTCTCATTTCATCTTCATCTACATCCTCTTCCATTTCCAAAATATTGTCCTCAAGTATATCGCCCTTGTATAGACCCTCTATATACTCCTTCCACATTTCTGCTTTTCCTTCTTTGCTGAGAACTGTGTTTCCATCAAAGCTCTTGATATTCATACAAGTGGTTCTCTTTTCTCCAAAGGTCTCTCTAATTTTCCTGTAGGCAGTATCTATCTTACCCTAGTGAGATAAGCCTCTACATCCTTGCATTCGTCCTCTAGCCATCCCTGCTTATCCATTTTGCTCTTCCTGTCGATATCACTTTTGAGACATTTGTATTCCTTTTTGCCTGCTTCATTTACTGCATTTTTATATTTTCTCCTTTCATCAATGAAATTCAATATTTCTTCTGTTACCCAAGGGTTTCTACTAGCCCATGTCTTTTTACCTATTTGATCCTCTGCTGCCTTCACTATTTCATCCCTCAAAGCTACCCATTCTTCTTCTGCTGTATTTCTTTCCCCAATTCCTGTCAATTGTTCCCTTACGCTCTCCCTGAAACTCTGTACAACCACTGGTTTAGTCAGTTTATCCAGGTACCATCTCCTTAAATTCCCACCTTTTTGCAGTTTCTTCAGTTTTAATCTACAGTTCATAACCAATAGATTTTGGCCAGAGTCCACACTGCCCCTGGAAATGTCTTACAATTTAAAACCTGGTTCCTAAATCTCTGTCTTACCATTATATAGTCTATCTGTTACCTTTTAGTATCTCCAGGGTTCTTCCACGTATGCAACCTTCTTTCATGATTCTTGAACCAAGTGTTAGCTATGATTAAGTTATGCTCTGCGCAAAATTCTACCAGGCGGCTTCCTCTTTCATTTCTTAGCCCCAATCCATATTCACCTACTATGTTTCCTTCTCTCCCTTTTCCTACTCTCGAATTCCAGTCACCCATGACTGTTAAATTTTCGTCTCCCTTCACTACCTGAATAATTTCTTTTATCTCATCATACATTTCATCAATTTCTTCGTCTTCTGCAGAACTAGTTGGCATATAAACTTGTACTACTGTAGTAGGCATGGGCTTCGTGTCTATCTTGGCCACAATAATGCGTTCACTATGCTGTTTGTAGTAGCTTACCCGTACTCCTATTTTTTTTATTCATTATTAAACCTACTCCTGCATTACCCCTATTTGATTTTGTGTTTATAACCCTGTAGTCACCTGACCAGAAGTCTTGTTCCTCCTGCCACCGAACTTCACTAATTCCCACTATATCTAACTTTAACCTATCCATTTCCCTTTTTAAATTTTCTAACCTACCTGCCCGATTAAGGGATCTGACATTCCACACTCCGATCCGTAGAACGCCAGTTTTTTTTCTTCTGATAACGACGTTCTCCTGAGTAGTCCCCGCCCGGAGATCCAAATGGGGGACTATTTTACCCAAGAGGACGCCATCATCATTAACCATGCAGTAAAGCTGCATGCCCTCGGGAAAAATTACGGCTGTAGTTTCCCCTTGCTTTCAGCCATTCACAGTACCAGCACAGCGAGGCTGTTTTGGTTAGTGTTACAAGGCGAGATCACTCAATCATCCAAACTGTTGCCCCTGCAACTACTGAAAAGGTTGCTGCCCCTTTTCAGGAACCACATGTTTGTCTGGCCTCTCAACAGACACCCCTCCATTGTGGTTGCACCTACGGTACAGCTATCTGTATCGTTGAGGCACGCAAGCCTCCCCACCAACGGCAAGGTCCATGGTTCATGGGGGGGAGCATAATGATATATATCTCAAAATTTCAGCATGTTGTTGCAAGACATTTGTGTACAATGGAAGTTGACAGATGTATTTGGTGATGTGGCCATTGTTCCACAACACAATTTTGTAAAAACATATCGTAAACTGTTCTGCCTCTTCTTATCCTCTCCCACAACTGTTTAATCATTAAGCAACATCATATAGACAGATTAACACAACTTATCATTAATGTTTACTGCACCTTAACTGTTAAAACCAGTTGATTGTGCTTCGAACAGAAGTTCTCCCACACTTTAGCTACTGTACTCTGTACATTGAGTGGCAAATTGTACTGTCTTCCTGACGCTGTGGTAGGAACTGGAACTGTCATACGAATATGATCAAAAGGAATCCAACACCTGTCTGCCAAACGTGGCCAATGAAATGATCTTGCTGGTCCTGCTGGTGCCATGAAGTTCGCAATTACATCACCTTCTGCTTCACAGCACTCTGCAACACATCCTAAGTACCATTTGTCATCATAAACAGCAATAACATAGCAAACTGGTTGTATGTTGCTGCTTTTGCTTCTGAATCCTGAGTCAGACACACTGTGAAGACACATGTTGCGCACGCACCTATAGTTATAACGAGACAATCTGCTCATCTGCACATTGTCAGAGTCCGCTGGAGAGAAGTGATGATGGCTCCTTGTGCCTGCAACAGTTTTAATGTGTTCTAGTCTGTTGTTTGGCAACTCTTCAACTGATTTCACCTCATCTTTCGAAACATAGAATGATTGTATGCCAGAGATATTTTTCTGTATCGAGAAAAATAATTGAAGAGATAGTAGATAGTGACCACCTGTAGGGTGCTGCAGACTAGCTCGTGATGCCATGCGCTTAATGGTAGCACCAATACCATCACATACATTTTTACCATGACTTGTTGCCAAAAAATTCCATTCTGCGTGACTCTGAAAATCATGGTAGTGCATGCATAAATTTTTGAGATTTTTACAGTTTTTGTACTGACTAGCTGCTCCATCACTGAAGTATTTCGGAAAATGTGTGTGAGACAGCTTATTTTTCACATATGCCATTACAGTGCGAATGTGGGCATGAACTGCAATGCCATCATGAATTAAACAGTCACTAAAAACGCACAGGTTCGTGACAGACACTTCACCTGATTCACCTCTATAGTAAATCGCAAATGGCTGGAGAGTTGCTTGACTGTTGTCCCAATGATATCCTTGAATGGCATCTTGATCTATAAATTCATAATTTTCAGAAAAGTCTAGTATTACTGTAATTTAATCTTGTTTCAAATTATCCTTACAAAACTGGAGATAAGCCGATTGTGCTGTTGCTGTGAAGCTGTGTGTGGTCAGTTTGTCCGTTTTTTGACAACACATTTCAACAAAATCTTCCACTGTACTTTCCTTTGTTTCAAGACTTGTGCGATCCATGTGTGTCCATTGTTTATAAGAAACAAGTTCATCGTCATCCATAAGGAGTTCACCGTACAGTTTGTCATTCATGTGTTCTGCAAGATTTGCCTTACCAGGACACTTTTCACACCTGTGTATCATGCACTGGTAGGAACTGATGTCATGCACTAGGAGCTTCATTGCACCTTTGTAATCCAGACCAGAATCCTTTATAGCAGCAAACATCAGTTTATCATTTTGATGGGTCTCACATACACAAACATTGTGTGTGCCCCTTGCACTTACAGGAACAACCCATTTTGGCAGAAGATTGAAAAAAGATGATAAACCTACTTTGGTATTGGGATACTTTTCCTTGAATTCTACATATTTCTGATGTGTTGCATACAACAGTCTTTTTTGCACCTGTACACGTACATTTCCCATTTTCACCGTTACATAGTCTTTTTTTCCAGGCATTATTCGGCTGTAGTCATTATTTTTATAAAACTCTGACACTAGCACCTTTATTTCTGAACTCAATTGCTTACCCTGAGCCTGCTGAATTTGTGAAAGCACTCCTTGGGTTGCTTTTATTTTCCTAGCTTGCTTTACCGTATATGTAGAAACATTGAATTCCTTTGCAGTGTAGTCAATAGACCAGCTGGAAGGTGCAAGGGGAAGAATAGCTACTTTTTCTGGCGTGTGGATATGGCACATTTTTCTTTCAAATTATGCACAATGTTGTCCAAATCAGAGCATTTCTGGCATGATTTCTGTTCCTTTGGAGCAGATAGTTCTTCCTCTTCCACCATCAGTGTGTCAGCTATTTTGTGTTTTAATTCCATTTGAGCTTCTTGTAGTTTTCTTCTACCATAGCTGGGCCTGTCTCTCTTTTCTAACTTTGTGTGTCTTCATGGGAGACAAACGAAGAGCAGTCACTGAAGTATTTAATTGCTCATCCGCTATGGTTGTAGGTGGCTGATACTCTTCGTCACTGTCATGTAAATTATCATAATATTCTTCATTTTTTAGCGATGTAACACACCTGGAACATAAATTTTGTCCTGGTTTCATGTTAAGTCCCATGCACTGATTCACTTTCAATACTGATTTTATATCAATTTCTCTGAAGCTACACTTCACTGTCTTCGTATGAATCCAAAATGGATCAAAACAACTTCTTTGTATGAAAGAATACTTATCCAGAAACACTTTCATATGATGATAACAAACACTAAAGTTTCCTGAAACTGTACTTCTTGTGCCCACAGGGTGTATCCCGGATCTCCATAGCAACAAATCTTGGTCCGATTCATCCAGATCATACAGTACAAAGTGAATGCCACATTTTGTTCCGTATGTTGTTTTATGACATTCAGATTCTTGTGTTCTACCAATACTGCAACTTGTTTGAACAAAAGCACCACTAGTACACTCTTCTGCCTCCATACTGACTTTCCACAACAGTACTGACCTGTCTGAACTAGAATCTTAAAAACATGAGTAACCTGTAATTGTTGCTTGCTTCCTTTGTTCTTCCTGCCTAACAATGACTCATTCTGACCCTGAAAACTACCGTTGTTTTAACTTTCTGTTGCCTAATGGTTCCCAACAATTGCTGCAGCTTTGTCTGAAACAAGCTGCCTGCATCGTCACTATTACTTGCTAAATCGTGTTAAAAGAAACGTAACCAAATACATCTGTCAACTTTTATTGTACACAAATGCCTTGCAATAACAAGTTGAAATTTTGCCACATATTATATTATGGTCTACTTATGCAATGTTTGAAATTTGGCTTGGATATCACTTGTCCCTTTTGTGCTACCACACTTAGAAAATCCATGTTTTTCAGGTAATTTTTCAAATTTTTGTATTTTCGTGTGCATGTTGCTGTGTGGCTGATATGGGCAAGATGAGTTCTGTGTGTGTTTAGCCCACATTAAGCTTACCACAAAAAAAATTTATACCCTTTTTGAGTGAATTGTATTTGGCATAGAGGGCACCTACAATCTGTACCTTTTAACATATTACATTTTTTTAATCACATTTTGGAATTTTTTATTTTCCCTCAGAAATATGATGTTGGTGTTTTGATTCATGGAGTGTGTTCTCTAAGTGGATGTTACTGGGTTGTAAAAATTTCACTGGACTGTGCGGAATAGTTCCAAAGTTATTAAGACCTGAAGTTGGGTCTGAAGATAGATTGCCAGATGTGGGTTGTAATTTCCGGGTCACGCCACCTTCTTTCACAAGCGATAATTCTAGAACTAACTGACAGGGGAACTTAAAATTTTGTACATGAGTGTTGCACACTTGGTAGCATTGGTGTGCTAAATTTCAGACAAATCTGAGACTATCAGCTGGAACATTTCCTCAAATTGGTTGAGTTGACATGGAATGACCCAGGCTACAATTCACCCATTTGCAGCTTACTACAGAGACTCAAAAGAACTAATGAAATGTGACATGTATCATACATGGAAATATCTGACTGCCTTCAGCATGATACAGTGTATGTTTATTCTTTCCAGACAAATTTCATCAATTTCTTAAAATGTCAGTTTTAAAATCCAAAGCATATTTATTATTTTTTGAATGGATGTGCTGCCCAATACAAAAACTTCATGAATCAAGAAGATTTTGATGTTACAACAGAATGGCTCTTTTTTTTTTCCCTACAGCACATTGTAAAGGACCTTGTGATGGGGTAGCAGGGACTGTAAAGAGATTAGCAAGACTTGCCAGCCTCAAGCGACCTTATGAAAATCATATTTTGACATCAAAACAGTTGTTTGAGTGGTTTGAGGAAAATATTCCTTCATGTGTCGTCCATTATACATCAGTTTCCCATCATGAAGATAAGGCCAAGGTGAAACAACATTTCAAAAATACAAGGACGATTCCAGGTACCCATAAGCTTCATTGTGTAATACCTGTTTAACAAAGGTTTAGTAAAGACAAAGACACACTCTGCTTCTTTAGTGAGTAGAGAATAGTCAGTGATTGCTATGGTGAATGAAATGCAGTTAACAAATATATATGAATTTGTTGCCTGTATGTATGACAGTCATTGATGGGTTGCATATGTCTTACAAACATGAAGAAACAGATGAAGTAAAGGTCAACTTCTTGCATCCACATGGACCATCTCTGTCATTTGTGTTTCCTGCCAAACCAGACACTTGTGTCGTCAAAAAATGTGACATTATCACAAGAGTGGATCCAGTGACACCAACTGGAAGGACATACAATCTCCCTGCATCAGATCTGGTGAACATTTACAATTTAGTTGGAGAATTGTCAGGAGAGATCTAATAACCTTTCATTGCCTTTTCATTACACCTGTAATGTAAATAATTCCTAATACCACTATGATAATGTAAACCATATTTTTGTACAATATTACTTATGGATTGTACTTTATCATAATTTGTGTTTCATATATGTGTGTTATGTTCTTCATTTCGGTAGTGTATTGGTGCTGACAAAATAATTTTTTGTGCATGATGCCTTTGGTGTGGCATCTTGATATTTACCATATTTATAGTAACATACTGGATCAATTAAATATATTTTTTTTAAAAAAATTGAAGATGGGGTGTTTTGAGATATTCAAGGTCAAAGGTTAAGGTCAGTGACCTTTAGTATGAAAATTCTCAGAAACTTGCCATGTAGCATATCAATGTAAAGATCTATTCGTTAGTTTTCCAGTGGTACCATTTTCATTGCTGTAACTGAATTAGAACTAGAATTACAGTCATTTATGTTGTGACAGACGCATGTAAATTTCACACTAATTCCAAACTTAACAGACCTATAACTTTCTTCACAGTTGTAACACACACCTGCAAATTGGTATTTTTCCATCTCTTATCTGGCTCATTGAATGCTCCAAATTTGAAAGAAATCTGAGATGGTCAAGTTGATAATGTTACTTTACTGCGTTGAATTGACATGGAATGACTCGATGTTGAAATGTGAGATGAGATGCCAGCAAATAGCAGTGGTGGACTCTATAAAAGGTCTGGATTTTCCTGTTGATGGTTAACTGAAGTGGTCAAGCCATATTCTAGATCTGTGCGGGGGATGGTATTCTGCTTTGTTTGCTTTATATAATGGTTACACTCATAGAAATACTGAAACTATTAAATCGGGTATTACCGTTACTTTCAAACCGTTATGGCAAATAAAGACTCATTTTGAGAGAATCAGCTATTGACTAGAAAAATTCTGTATGTGCAGAAATGAGTCATATGATGTAAAAGTGTTGTTCAATGTACGTCGTAATGCAGAAATATTTTAAGGAACTTGAAGTCTTTACAACTGTTGCACTTTATATATTTTGCTTTTGCTGTGTTTTTACCTAAAAATACCCCTTTGAATCTCATATTTGGGAGGCTGAATTTTTCTTTGTGTGGTCACTGTGATTTAGATATTCCATGGTTTTCCTGAATCATTTCAGTCAAATGCATAGGTGGTACCTTTGTCAAGCTCATGATCGACCAACTGTCCTATCCTCCTAAAAGCAAATTTATATATTTTGTGTGTGTATTTTGAGCTATTTATTTTCACTGTTTTAAAATGCAAATCCTATATCATTGTAATACGATGTGTAGACGAATAATTAAACAAAAAGCCAATAATGTATATCATATTTGTATCACTGAAAGAAAGAAAACATTTGCATTGATCTTAGAAAAATGGACCTATTTATGGTGCAGAAGGGCAACCTGTTCAATTGCAGCAAGATTTTTAGTGTCATCCTTTCACAAATTGTGTAGTGGATATTAAGCTTATTTCTGAAATGGAAAGAAAAACTAAAGCCTCTCATCTTGCAAGAGTCATTTTACACTATAAAAAGAGATCCTGAATCCTCATGTATTATGTCCATGTACTTGTAATGTCTTGATTTATCCCCAGATCCTTGCATGTGTGTGTTTATTTATCACTGCAAGTGTATTTAAATTTTGTATTTTTTTTCTAAGGGAAACGGCCACACAGATCTGTCTTTTAAGTATTTGCATAATGTTATTTACTTAATCGTGTAGAATGTTGTGTTGTAATAAGCACAACAAGTATTTAAAATATTACTCATTTCGTGTCCCACAATCTGTACACAACATGGATCTACTGAACAAGTAGTAGCCTTATATAAGACAAGTTTGCACAATGCTATGGAGTCGCAAAAATTTGGTAGCACTGCTGATTATACCACAGATTGGAAATTGAAACATCAGTTTTATGGTTTTTTCTGTTCGTATCTCTTCCTTCACCTCTGGCAGTAGTTTGCATACGTGAAAAATGCCTGTTGCACCATAGTTCGTACTCCACATTAAGCACCCTCTATCACTGGGTAAATCACTGCAAACAATGGAGGAATGCGAGGGTGTGCCACTGCTAGTGTTTACATCACAAGAGCAAATAAACTTGACCATAGACAAGAATAATTGAGACAGGATTAACAGTTGCAGAAACCTAATAGCATTGAATATTGATCTTAAAAGAATAAATAATATTTGTTGCACCCCAGATGCATTCGCTTCCTTAGTTATGCTAAATTGAGTCAGTTAGTAATGTCGGGTCAATGGAAGTGTCCGATTCCACCTGTCTGCTTTGACCCGTGATGTAAGGGTGTTGTGTGTGTGATGTCGTTACGGCGTGGAGTTTGAGTTTGTTGTCTTTGTAGATGTTGCCTTGCTGTGTTTGATGCTGCCCGGTGGTGGTGGTGGTGGTGGTGGTGGTGGTGGGGTGTGTGTAGGCGCACGTGCGCAAGTGTGTGTGCGTGCGTGTGTGTCATGTGTTGTATTGGGTTCATTTGAGCCTTGGTGTTATATGTGTGAAGCCGTTGGCAGTGTTTGCAGTTCGGGATGTAAGGTTTGGAAGTTTTTTCGGTGAGTTATCAATTACTTTTTTTGTTTACCTGTGGCACTTTCGTTGGGTGTTATTGGTTTGCTGTTTGTAGTGCTGTAAGACATTCAATTTATTGTGTGGCTTCTGTTGTTAGGTATGGATATGACAATGAAATATAACAGTGCTATGTTGTGTTCGGAGATGGGGGAGGACATGTTGTTCATTATTAAATTTCTCTAGTTATTTGGATGGATTGCTGAGATTGTGAAGTGTAGTATTTGTCGTGAGAACATGAGGTTGACCAGAGTTGCGTCATTTCGGGCCAGGGATGGGCACAAGTGGCACTGTGTGTGTGTGTGTGTGTGTGTGTGTGTGTGTGTGTGTGTGTGTGTGTGTGTGTGGAGGGGGAGGGGGCTCAACTTACAGTGTCTGTGCGTGCACGGTTTGCGTGGCCAACCTGTTTGGTGTATGTATGGTGTATCGAATGTGTTTTAATTTATGTAGGGATCTTTGATTTTTAGATTTTTGAGGTGTGGTTTTGATTTCATTTTTCGTAGTTGCAAGTCTTGGTTTTTGGTGTCAATAGTTGTGGTTGACCTGTACAAGTCAGGGGAAATGTCCAATTCCAATTTTCGGCTGTAGGTTTTGGTGTTTTGGTATTGTCAGCTGTGGTTATCGTATATAGGTCAAGGGAAATGTCCTATTCCAATTTATGTAGTTGTAGTTGTAGGTGTTGGTGTTTTGGTCTCATCAGCTGTGGTTGATCTGTATAGGTCAAGAGAAGTGTCCGATTCCTGTAGATTTTGTGGTGTAGCAGAATGTTGTAATTTTGTTTTGTTTGACTGTATTTTTGGAGGGAGATGTTATTGTTTTATTTATATGTATTTATGTCTTTGTAGCCATGTGTAGCGATGTGTATGTTGTGACGTTACAGGCGTCATATTGGAGACGCTTAGAATAGTCATTTCCACCATATTGATGATGTCATGGGTCAAAGCAGACAGGTGGAATCAGACACTTCTGTAACCCTGTAAGTCTATGTTATTTGTTTGTAGGAATGATTTTAGGAAACAGCTTGTCCCAGAACAGACAGCTGTCCATGAAGGAGCCATATGGGAGACTTTCTGATTCTTATTGGCAATACATGGTGGATATGCAGAAGGAAAAGTATATCATATTTGCTTGATGACCTTCGCCAAGTAGCCCTGCCATACAAGCACAGAGGAAGTGCAGTGGTTTCAGAGTTAGGACCGTCTTGTGCTCAGCTTACTGTTGAAAGGTTTGTTGAGTTTTGTGACTAACATGCTCCATTTAGATGAGGCAGCTCCAGGATATATTTATAGTGTTATCATGTATTAATTATTTAGTTTTATGTTGTTCTGGCTTGTTGTTTGATCTACAAAAGTAGATTTAGCCTTGTGAACATTGGCTTGAGTGAAAAATGGTACATATCTTTTTGATTTATTTCAGTGATATGTTGTTTGGTTTGCCATAAACACTGAAGAGTCACCAGGATAGTTTGTGTAACATGTCAAGATTAATCTTCCTGAAAATCAGCAGAGGAAATCGTACCTGACTGTATGTCAATGAAACTGCTAAATAGTGACAGGCTAAAACAGTGTTAGAATTTCCTGTCGTTAGATATAAGGAGTTATTAAAACTGCGGGCAAGTACAGGGTGTGTAAAGGTGTTGAGAAAATTGTTGGAACACTGGAATCAGGAAGAAAGCTTTTCGTTGATAATCTAACTATATGTTAGGGATTCATGTTTCTAAAAAGCAAAAAGCTCAGTCCCTATCCAATTACTGTGGGGATACACATCATCATAAATTCCATATAGGTCATAACGTGACATGATGGGACACATGCATGTTACTATTTCAGAACTTGATGTTTTTGAAATAAGTAATATTAAGAATAGAGCCAGCAGCAGATTTGAGCAAACTACTGTCTTCATTTTAGTAATTAGTGCATGTTTCACAAGAATAAATCAAGTGCCCACATACGTAGCCCGGCGCGGCAGTCGCTATGGGATGCTTGGCCCATATACAGTAGAGTCTCGGTTATCTGATCTTCGGTTATCTGACATTCTGTGTTATCTGACCCTTTCACCGCGCTGGCCCTGCGCCAGCCGATGACAGGTCACTGACTAACGTGTTGTTTGTTGATACTTAGTTCATTGTCGCCGTTTGCTACTCCTCACTCCTCGGTGCTAACTTAGATCTATAGTGGAGTGGAGGTGTTGCACTTTGTTTATTGTAAAAATTTGTGGTGATGGCTTCAAAACGGGAAAAGGTGGTCGTTTCAATGGAAGAAAAACTTAAAGCTTTAAAAAGAATAGACAGTGGTGAAACTTTATTAAAAGTGGCGCAAGATTATAACAGCAGGAAAACAACAGTTGGAGACTGGAAAAGGAACCGCAATGAAATTGAGAAGTGGTGTTCTCAGCAAGCAACCTTGGCTGTTTTGGAAGATCGGAAAGCCATGAAAAAATGTAATTATGAAAAAGTAAGTGAAGCTTTGTTCCTATGGTTTACTCAGTATAGAGATAAAGGTGTACCCATGTCAGGACCTATTTTGCAGGAAAAAACCTTAAAGTTTTGTAACGAACTAAATGAAGGTGAACCTGGTTTCACAGTTAGTGTAGGCTGGCTCGATAGATGGAAGAAAAGATGTCTGTGGTGAAAAGCTTTCAGCAAATTTTAAAGCTGTTCAATTGTTTAGGAACAAACTTCACAAGGTATTGGACAAGGAAAACTTAACAGGCTATCACATTTTTAACTGCAACGAGACTGGTCTCAATTACAAAATGTTACCGGAAAAAACATTAGCGTCAAAGGCCAAAAAGGCAGCGCTAGGCTACAAACATAGCAAAGAAAGAGTGACAATTCTTGCATGCAATAACGCCACAGCAAATTTGAAAATGAAACTGTCTATGATAGGTAAGCCAAAAAACCCGAGAGCATTTAAAAATGTATCTAAAAGTGCTTTACCAGTGAAATATTACAACCAAAAAAATGCTTGGCTGAGCTCAGACATTTTTAAAGAATGTTTTTTTAACGAGTTCATGCCACAAACTGAAAAGTTTTTGAAAGCCAACAACTTGCCCCGCAAAGCACTGTTGCTTCTAGACAATGCCACTTGTCATCCTAATGAAGGTGAACTTCAAGATCAAGATATAAAGGTCATGTTTTTGCCTCCAAATGTCACGTCCTAATGTTAGCCTATGGATCAAGGGACCTAAGAGAAACTACCGCAGAAACTTGCTTTCCTCTTTAATTAATGCTATGGACAAGGGAGAAGACATGCTAGAGCCAGTTGCACCGTATTAATTTGAAAGACAGCTTATGACGTGGCCCATCTTGGGAGATTGTTGGAGCAAATAAAATTGCAAAATCCTGGAAAAATTTGCTACAGGAAAATCAAGAAAATTCTCCAGACGATGAAAATCTACAGCAGCAGACCGAACCAGAAAATACTACCCTGCTTTCATTGTTACAAAAAGTTCCAGAATGTGCTAATGCCACAGAAGATGACATAAATGAATGGATTGTCCAAGATGAAGAATTTGAAGTGACAGATGAAGAAATAGTCAACATGATAAACAGAAACGAAAAAGATGAAGTAATGGATGTAGTGGAGGAAAGTGCGCCCAAGATTTCTCACACAAAGGACACAAGGCCTTAGAAACTGCTTTAAAATATTTAGAGCAACTGGAGGAAACATCATCTACCGAGGTTTTACTTCTTAAGAGACTACGGCAAACAGCAGGCAAACAAAAGACAATTGCTAACTTCTTCACACAGTAAATATCTACTCAGTCTAATTTGATTTGTATTGTATTAAATGTTTAACTCATTTGGTCTACTTCAGTTTAATTTTTGTGTTTTTTTTGTATTATTTTCTGTGTTATCCAGCCTTCCCGCTTATCCGACCTTGCCGCAGCCGGTTTAGGTCGGATAATCGAGACTCTACTGTACGTGGCCCGACTGTTGCGTCACACACCCAGCGCTGTATCTAGGGACTAGCTTGGAGTATCGACATGGGACGGGGTGCATTCTGTTGGGGAAAAATGTGAACTACATGCTGAGCGCGGGTGATCGGCATGTGTTCAACCCCTCTCCCCCCAGTCTCCCTCTCAGCGCTCTGCTGATTGGTCGCACTGTTGCTAGGGAGCTTGCGTGACACCTGCAGTTGTGTTTATGTTTGCGCTTCAGTTATTTATTGTCTTTCGAATGAAGTGGTGATTTTTGTGTTAGTGGCTACATAATTAGGACTCGTTTATCTAATAAGGACATTGAGAGTTTGCTGAATGACAGTAATGAAGAGTGGAATGTAGATGAATATGATGGTGAGAGTGAGTGGCCAGGAAGTAGTGATGATGAAATAGATGATGAAGAGGAAAATGAAGGAGACAATGAGGAAGAAAATGAAGAAAATGTTGTTGAAGAAAATTTAGAGGATGGTGGTGATTTGGATGATGGCGGTGGCGTGAACAGTGGTGCTCCTCAGGGCGGTGGTGTGGACAGATATTACAGGAAAAGGGGAGCTTCCTAATGACATTAATTTTGTGCCACAAAGGGAAAAAAATTTCTGATTTTGCGCCACAAAGGGAAAAAATTTCTGAAGTAGTGACAAATTGTAGGAGTTTCGTAGATTTTTTCCAACTAAATTTTTCTGATGAATTTTTGAATGACATTGCGTCCGAGACAAACCGATACGCCCACAATAAGATTGAAAAAAATGAACCCCCTGAAACCCTGTTCACAGCAGAAAGGTTGGCATGATGTGATTTTCATGAAAATAAAAGCTTTTTTGGGTACCATTCTCATCATGGCAATGAATGAAAAAAGTGACATAAAAGCCTACTTTTCTACTGATTGGACAACAAAGCAGGACTTTTTTCCGGAAGTATTTCACCGTGACCGATTTTTTGCAACTTTACCGGGCCTTTCACATTTGTCCTCTGACTCTTCGGGGCTCATCAAAATTTGCTACTCGAGCCCAAAAAGTGAAGAATGTCATCGATTTCATTGACAGCAAGTGTTGAGCACTTTCCTCCAGGAGAAAAAATTGCAGTGGATGAGTCTACTGTCAGTTTCAAGGGAAGAATTGCATTCAAGTGCTATAATCCTCAGAAACTGACGAAGTGGGGCCTACGAGTCTACGTCCTGGCCGATTCCGAAACAGGATACATTTTGACGTTTGAGCTCTACTATGGGTCTCCTATGACGGAGTCCTTGGTGTGCCCTGAACTTTCCTTTACGTCCCGAATCATCCTTCATTTGTTTGTTTGACTACATCAAGATTGCCAGGCTCAGGGGAGGCACATGTACACCGACAGATATTCTAAATTGGAATTGAAGAAAGAAAAAACTCATCTAACCGTGACAATAATGGCAAACCGAGAAGGTTTACCGGTCGAGGTAATTAGCTTATTTCACTAAATATTTTGCAAAATAGGACTGTATAAAATTTACCATATATTTTTTTTACTTGCAGGTAAAGGGAAAAAAACTGTCAAAACTAAAAAAGGCCGACGTGAAGGTGTTGGAGAACACAGTGGCAGTTATTCTAGCGTGGAAAGACAAAAGGCCAGTTATCGTGGAATTTACTCATCACAAAGATACTATGCAATAAATCACCCGGAAAAAATGGGGAGGTGGTGAAGAGGTGATCCAGAAGCTGTTAATGATTTGTGACTACATGGCAAATGTGGGAGCCTTAGACAGAGCCGATCACTACTGCGTGTCGTACCATTTTGCCAGAAAATCCCTCAAATGGTGGAGGAAAATTTTTTTCTGGTTATTCGAGGTACGATATTCACTTTTCTAATAGGCCTTGGCCTACTTGAAAAATTTTTATTTCGACAAAAGGGTAATTGTTCTGGCTAATTTCAGGTGGGAGTCATCAACGCTTACTTGCAATATGTCATCATAGCAAAGAAAAGAGGAGAGACACCAAAGAGTCATTTGCAGTTTCAGAAGAGTCTCGTCAAGGAGCTTGTGGGCGACGTCAGGGCTCAACCAATCCCATCAAGGAAGAGGCCATGCCCTGAGCATGGTGACCTACATGGCCTGTGCCGTGCTATTGCAAGAATGGACACCGGAAAACATGGTGACTGTATCATTTGCAGTGATCTCTCCAAGCCAGGAGGTCGAAAACGGTCCCCCTTTTTTTGCTAAATTTGTCCGTCCAACCCCTCTCTTGATGTACCTGAGTGCTTCAACAGGTATCACAAAGTAACAAAGTACTGAAAGGACTTGTAAAATATGGTTGCCTATCGAAAAATCGATATGCCAAAGTTGTAAAGTTTGTTTTAAGCAAATTTTATTCAGTTTTGTAGTTTATTGACATAAATCAAATTTTTCATCCCTCAAAATAGTCTTTTTATTTTTCTTCCCACAAATGTCCCATAAGAGATAAAATTGTATTTTATATGTCGTTTTAAAGCTAAAGCTTTAAGCAATAAGATACAGCTAATTTTAATATGTCTAATTCAATGCATAACCTCTCAACTAAAAAAAAAAAAAAGAGAAGGAAAAAATCAAATTTTTCTTTTTTTTTTCTATTGTAACATCACCACCAAGTTACAAAGTGCACGATATGGAATAATGAAAATAGTATTCTGGTAAAGAGCTTGTTTTAAGCTTAATTTAAAAAAAAAAAAATACACCAATAAGTCAAAGACTGTAGATTTTATAAGCAACGAAAGAAACCTAAGGGATATGGAACCCACACAGCGCTGCCGAATTGCTCCACTTTGGGGAAATGCGCTCCGTCCCAAAAGGGTTAAGCGCTGTGAAGTTGATTTCTAAATTCCCAATCTGACGAGTAGTTCCACATGTTAAAGATGTGATCATACTACCATAATTTGTAATGACTAGACTGTAAAATTTTTAAGATCAATAGAAAATACAGGCAGCTTGTTCAAGAGCTAGACACCACATATTTGACATCATAGGCTTGCAAGATGGAAGGCAGAACTTGTCACAAATCAGGGGTTCAGACGGTTCTGCAACCATGTAGGCTGCAGATTCGACTTGCATCATAGGATGGTGGGTTTCCAGGCTCCGCTTAATAGGTCAGGAGTTGACTACATGCAGAAATCAGATGCACAGATATTAGAGGCTGTGTGGAGAGGACTGGATGGCTTTTTTAGGTCAGAGGATCTCGGGAAACTACAGAAAGGACATCAATTGTAAGAGGGTGCAGGATAAACACGGGATAAAATACATAGAAACAGTCAGTATTGTAGTTGTAAACTGTCATAGCTGTGTTGGAAAAGAATCATAGCTCCAAGCGCTAATATGAAGCGCTGAAGCTCAAATTGTTATAGGTTCAGAAAGCTGACTAAAATTGGAAACGAGTTCAGCCAAAAGTGTTACAAAGGACCTAACTGTGATCAGAAAGGATAGATTAAATACGGTTGGTGGGTGCAGTGTTTATTGCTGTCGGAAGTAGTTTAGCTTGTAGTGAAATTGATAGTTCGTGTGAGTTAGTGTGGATAGAGGTTATACATGACAACCAGCATAAATTAATAACTGATTCCGTTTACTGACCCCAACTCAAATGATACAATTGCCGAACGGTTAAAAGAAAACTTGAGTTTCATTTCAAATAGGTACCCCACTCATACAGTTGTCACTGTTGGTGACTTCCATCTACCCTCAATGTGTTGGCAAAAATACAGCTTTAAAGTCAGAGATAAACATAAAGCATTATCCGAAATCGTTCTGAATGTGTTCTTGGAATATTAATTTGATCAATTACTTCATGAGCCAACTCAAAGTGTAAATGGTTGCGAAAATGTGGTTCAAATGGCTCTGAGCACTATGGGATTTATGCGAAAATGTACTTGACCTTTTAGCAACAAATAATCATGAGCAAATAGGGAGCATCATGACAGATACAGGGATTAGTGACCACAAGGTTGTTGTAGCAGGACTGAGGACCATAACATCCAAACTCAGCAAAAATAAACGTAAGCAGATAAAAATTTGCCTGAGGCCTTCCTAAGAGACAGTCTCTACTCCTTCCTATCTGAATATGTAAGTGTAGACCAGCTGTGGTTCAAATCAAAGAAATAATATTGATGGCTGGTGAGTGACATTGTCAAAAAAATTAATAAGAGATGATAGTGATCCTCCATGATACACAAAACAGGTCAGAGCACTGTTGCAGAAGCAACAACAAAAACAAGCTAAATTTAAAAGAATGCAAAATCCACAACATTGGCAAAGTTTTACAGAAGCTCAAAATATAGTACAGACTTCAGTGAGTGATACTTTTAATACTTTTGCCAGCAATACTCTCTGTCTCGAAATGTGGAAGAAAATCCAATGAGGTTCCGGTCGTATGTAAAGTACACCAGTGGAAAGACAACCAATCCCTTCGCTGTGCGATAACAATGGTGATGTTACCGATGACAGATGCCACTGAAGCAGAGTTAATAAATGTGGTTTTCCGAAAATCCGTCACCAAAGTAGAAGTGAATATTCTGGAATTCGAACCAAGAACAACTGCCAACATGAGTAACTTAGAAGTAGGTATGCTAGGTATAGCAAAGCAGCTTAAATCATCTAATAAAGGCAAGGCCTCTGATCCTAATTGTATACCAGTCACGTTCCTCTGAGTACGCTGATACACGCACTCCGTATTTAGCAATCGTATACAAATGATCGCTCATTGAAAGATCCATGCCAAAGTTGTAAAAGTCAAATCAGAACCCAAGAAAGGAAATAGAAGTAATCTGCTGAATTACAGACCCATATCGCTAATGTTGATTTGCGGTAGGGTTTTGGAACGTGTACTGTGTTTGAACACTATGAGTTATCTCGAAGGAAACAATTTGTAGACATGGTTTCAGAAAATATCGTTCTTGTGAATCACATCTAGCTCTTTAGTCTCACAAAGTAATGAGTACTGTTGAGAGGGGATGTCAAATTGATTCCATAGTTTTAGATTTCCAGAAAGTGTTTGACATTGTACCTCATAAACGACTTCTCATCAAATTGCGTGCCTATGGTAAACTCAGTTATGCAACTAGATTCGTGATTTCCTGTCTGGAATGTGACAGTTTATAGTAATTAACAGAAAGTAATTGAGTAAAGCAGAAGTAATACCTAGCGTTCCCCAAGGAAGTGTTATGGGCCCTCTGCTGTTCCTGACATACATCAACAATTTGGGAGACAATCTGAGTAGCACTCTTAGATTGTTTGCCGATGATGAAAGTCATCAGATGATCAAAACAAATTGCAAAACAAAATAGACAAGATATCTGCATGCTGAAGATTAAATGGGTAGATCGCATAACTAATGAGGAAGTGTTGAATAGAATTGGGGAGAGGAGAAATTTGTGGTACAACTTGACTAGAAGAAGGGATCGGTTGGTAGGGCATATTCTGAGGCATCAAGGGATCACCAATTTAGTACTAGAGGGCAGTGTGGAGGGTAAAAATTGTAGAGGGAGACCAAGAGATTGAATACACTAAACAGATTCAGAAGGATGTAGGTTGCAGTAGGTACTGGGAAATGAAGAAGCTTGCACAGGATAGAGTAGCATGAAGAGCTGCATCAAACCAGTCTCAGGACTGAAGACCACAACAACAACAACAACAACAACAACAACAACAACAACATCATCTGCATGGCGTGAAAAGTGACAGTTTAACTCTAAATAATGAAAAGTTTGAAGACATCCACATGAGAACCAAAAGGAATTCATTGAATTTCAGCTATAAGTCACACAAATCTAAAGCCTGTAAATTCAACTAAATACTTAGGGATTAAAATTGCAGTGGGTTAAATTAGAATGACCGCATAGATAATGTTACGGGCAAAGCAAACCAGAGACTATGATTTATTGGCAGAACACTGGGAAAATGCAACAAGTCTACTAAAGAGACTGCCTACATTATACTTTTATGCCCTTTTCTGGAGTATTGCTGTGCAGTGTGGGATCCACATCAGATAAGATATCGAAAAACTTCAAAGAAACTTGTTATATACTATCACGGAATAGGGGAGAGAGCGTCATGGATATGATGTGTGAATTGGGGTGGCAATCATTAAAACAAAGGTGTTCTTATGTTGTGGCAGGATCTTCTCATGAAATTTTGATCACCAACTTTTTTCACTAGAGTGAGAAAATATTTTGTTGTTGCCCACCTACATAGGGAGGAATGATGATGATAATAAAATAAGAGAAATCGGAGCTCGCACTGAAAGATTTAAGTGTTCGTTTTTCCCGCGCAGTGATAGAGAGTGGAACAGTAGAGAAATGGCTTCAATGAAGCCTCATTGTGAATTGCAGAGTAATCATGTAGATATTTAAACTTTTGAGGAATTAATCTTGTTTAATCTTCATCTCCCCTCATCCCCACAATTGGCAGGTCTGTCTCATCCTGGAACCTGAGACACCTGCCCTTCCTTTTTAACCTTCCCAACGTCCATCCCCTGGTAGACACTTGTTAGCAATTTTATTTCATATATATATATATATATATATATAATTTTTTAATTCTTGTGGGCGAAGGTCCCTTTTGACACACCCAGAAGGCTCGCAACTCTTTAGCAAATATGCACCGGGCAGTCAGTTACTTGTACTGCAATTTTACACCCTGACTATATCTTCTCTCAGGCTTATACTCTAGGATAGATTTCCTGTTGAGAACATAGTTCACTCGTAGGATGTAGATTATGGCTTTTACCACTTTGTTCCATTTATTTTACACCAAGAGTTGTGGTTAACTTATATCCCGTTCCCACGTCTTTGTTTGAACTACACTTATTTAAAATTTTCACGGAATGTGTGGGCCATGTGGAGCAAGTCACCCAGTACTCAGTGTGCTAGCCATTTCATGTGTGGGCATCGTCAGGTGCCCATAATCGATAGCCTCCTGACCATGCAGAGGTCACACTATTGATGCCTAAGCTGTCACCCAATACCCAGCATGGCAGCCATTTCACATGTGGGTGTCGTCCATACATTGGTAGCCTCGTGAACACCCAGGAGTTGCATTATTGATACCTGAGATGTTACCTCCCTGCACTTGCTGAAGAGTAAGTGTCTGTCTGTTTAGTGGCTCTAGGACTCTGGGCAGCGGTCATCAGGCCTGGTAGCCTTTGCTCTGGCTGGCTTGTTTGGAATAGGTGGCATCTTGACAGATATTTGGGATCATGAAATGACTGAAGTTCTCAGCCAGTGGCCATGAGGCTCCAACAGCTTCTTCAGGCAGTTTGCAATTTAGTGCAGATCATTACGACCCTTGGAATTTTCCCTCCTTGACTATGCCATGGGAGGAAAGGAAAACCAGTCGAGACATAGTCGCTCAGTTCATGGTTTGTACCCAAACAGTTGCAGGGTACTTTCTCTGCAGTAAGTCAATGTTTATTGGGTAGAATATCATAAACATATTTAACCGTCTTCCTTTAGTAAATTAAAAAGTTGTTCCATCATAATTAAGATTGCAAATCCTACCCAGTCCTGGGTGTTCCTGTGTTGTAAAAAAGTTGGTGGTGATGTACCCCATAAGAACATCAATGTGGTACAGGGATTAAACTTTCGAACACTTGGGGAGGGTAGGGATTCACTCCATACAGCGTGTACATCAAAGCCTGCCAGACAACAAAGTTGGAACTGGTGCAGTCATCCTCACGTATGACAGGGGCTGAACGTCCAGAGAAGGTAAAAACTGTGCTTTAAATGCCACTACTATGGGCGTATGACTTCCCAGTTTACATGCAACCCGATATTGGGAGACTGGCCAGCTGCTTCACAAAAATTCATCACTTGCACTACAACTGTCTTTGTCAGTTGTCAGGCTACCATTTTCCCTGATCCCTGAAGTGTGCAATCCTAATCAAGCAATAAAAAAACTTATGTCTTGGAGCTTGTGAAGAATATAATTGTATCGAGTCCCACTGATATTGACTATGCCACTGCTATGCCCAGGTTGTTGGCATCAACCTTTTGTAGTTCCACAAATGAACTGGACTATGGAGAAGATAGGAACTTCCTTCTTGTGGTTCCTGCGGCAACATTTTCACGAATGTCTCCATGTAGGCCACCAGAGAAGCACAATTTCCTATGCTAGTGATAGCTCCCATTCGGGAACCATCTTCCCAGAAATCCAAGATCAGCAACCCAGAGGCTGTGGGTGTCAGAGGTGACCACTCTCCTTCCTTTACTACACCCACAGTTGATAATCCCTCGCAAGATCATCAGTACAGTGTTACACTTCTTGTCTGAAGAATTGTGTTTAGATTAGTTGACCATCAGTTAATCATTTTAACCATGCTAGCTTTTCTTGTAACCGGAATACAAGCCATGTCAAATTATTGAAGTGTAGTAGTAAAATATTTCTTAGTTAAACTTGCAGGTCCTTTGTATCAGAATGAGAGAGGGGAGATCAGTTCACTTGTTGCTTAGGAATTGAAGTTTAGTTGATAACAAGACAAAGATGCTGTACATAGGTGGAATTTGTACCAAAATTTAATTCTCTTAGACTGTGATCATACTCTCAAACTACTACTACTACTACTACTACTACTACTGGCCGTGCGGTTCTAGGCGCTACAGTTTGGAGCCGAGCGACCGCTCTGGTCACAGGTTCGAATCCTGCCTTGGGCATGGAGGTGTGTGATGTCCTTAGGTTAGTTAGGTTTAATTAGTTCTAAGTTCTAGGCGACTGATGACCTAGAAGTTAAGTCGCATAATGCTCAGAGCCATTTGAACCATACTACTACTACTATTACTACTACTAATAATAATACTACTTGAATATATGAACAGTGTGTAACCTGTCGTTTATTCTTTCTTGTGGATAGATTAAGTTCTTCATTTCATAAGTAAGTACAGTGTAAAAGTAACTTTCAGCTCTGTAAAAGTTTATTGCCTTCTAATTAGATAGACATACACAATACGTACATCATTAGTAGCAGCCAGCCCCAGACCACTACTACATCATTACAGTTTAATTACAGTTATGGTTCATTTTCTTTTTGTCTTGAATTACAATAGTATCAATTAATGTCCAATGGAACCAGAGTTTTACAGCAGCTGCTGGTAAGATCTTCTCACTATCACTGGCTGTGGTGGTGGGTGGTTCAGCATTTCTGGCTGCAAAAGCGAAGACCCTTAATGTCGGCATGTTGTGTCGCCATTGGCCTCAACGTTAAACAAAGAAAACAAACATTCATGCAATAAACAGTTCTTATAATATAAAAATTAAGTACATAAATTTAAATCAATTTGCTTTACATTCATAAAATTTAATGATGTCTTCTCACCTGCATTCCCTAAGGTGGTAAGAATTGCATTGTGACAGCTTCCAATATTAAGTTGTTAAAGAGAAGAAGAAGAAGAAGAAGAAGAAGAAGAAGAAACCTTGGGAGAGGGATACACTGGTGACCTCAGAGATGCCAGATCCTCCCACGCCATCAAACTCTGAACTGATGTTTGTTGGTGTTGTTCCACCCTGACAGTGATATTGGTACTTGACTTGTCCTAGCTCCTTCTGACCTAATCAGTTCACCCTCAGTATGATGATCCAATGGAACCACAATGGCTGTTACTGTCTCCTGCTGGAACTGCAGTTATTTTCCTCTTGTTCTGTGATCCCTGTTACTCTCCAAGAAGTACACTTCACTGATGACCATTCTCCAAGTTTTTGAGATTACTGTGCATTGTGTCAGATCCATACTGGCCCTGTGAGAGCATCTGAAGGGGTCTGTACTCTGGTTTGCACATATATCTTTAGTGTGTGGATTCCCCTCCACACCATTTTTGAAGCAGTAGCAGTGCAAGTGGAAACATTTCCAGCGATTGTGATTTATATTGTTTATTTACTTCTAGGCAGGGAAGTTACATTGAGATGACCTCCTTAATTCAACAACTCTCCTTCCCTTTTCTCCCACCTAGGAATTCCACTGCGCATTGCCCCCTGTCTGGAAGTGCCACTTGTGGCAGGGGCCTTCAGCTTCTTTCCAATTTTGATTTGTTTCTCCTCAGTGATGGTATGCCTGCCCACTTCAGTGCCAAGCATTACACCTTTTCAGCTACTGAAATTACAAACTCTTCCCCTGTTCTCAAGGCTTTCCTACAATTGTCACTGCATGATGATCTTTGTGACATCGACCACTTTTCAGTGAACATAGCAGTTATATGCCTCTTCGCCACTTACACCTGCTCTGTGTCAGATTGCATCAATTAGGCTGTGGGGACATCTCCAATGCAGTCACTCTCAGTGCTGGAACTACTGTCCCCCTCTCTGCAGCCTACTTTGATGCCAGCTGTTGCTGTGATGGGCCAAAGACATTGCAACACTTACTCAGGATCCTCATATGGGCCCTCAACGTCTCAGGTGATGGCCTTCTCAAACTACCCTCATCACTTTTAAGAGGAGTTAGAATAGAAAAAAATTTCTTTTCACTTTTTAGGATTTTTATTTCATTACAGAATTTGCAATTTTCTGAACAAAATGATAAATATAGCACTTATAACCTCACATGGGAAGTATTTTATTTTATATTTTTAAATATAATGTACACCGGTTGAAAATGTTAAAATTTTTTATGGGCGTTACTTCAAGATCTAATAAAATCAGTAATTTTTTATGTAGAAGGCTGTGGATTGCTGTGTTATATAGATTAAATAACGTGTTTGTATTGGTAGCACTGTCAAAAACAGTACCGTATCGTATCGTTTCATAGTATATCATAGTATATACAAGTGTTGTATGTCGAAGTGCTAATGTTTTTCCGGGGAAAAGTGATGAATAGATTGGTAAATCTCTCAAAGTAAAGTATGACGTCAAAACGAAGTGTTTTTAAGAAACGTGGGTTTCATGGTAATAGATTTTTGAATAAAGGGAAACATTGTGTTCAACTTGCGGCATGTGAAGTTACAGACAATGAAATACTGGCAAACTCGTCAGTATCTAGAGAAACACCCATTAGTGCTTCGAAGATTAAAATAAAACATTGTGATGTACAGTTTTCTCAAAACAAACATGATGTAAATGGTTACATGAAGACAGTGAGGTATCAAATGGACTAGCTAGGAAAATTATCATTAATTGTGCCAGTTGTAAATATACTCATTCATTTTGGAATTCTGGTAAGCGTAAAGATAATTATTTTGAAGTAAATGTTAGGTGGTTATATGGATTGAGAGCTACTTGCAAAGGGCACACTGCAGCAGAAACAATGTGTGCCATGATGAATATGCCACACCCACCTTGTAAAATCAACAAGTAAGCAGGATTTATTGGAGCTGCTGTGGAATCTGTTGCATGTGAGTCAATGCAGGGTGCTGAAAACAAAGCTGTTGAAATAAATGGTGGTATGACTGACATACCAGTAGCTTTGGAACAGAAGACTGTGAGCTGGTGGAGTGGGCCCAGGGAAGGGGTGGGTGAAGGATATGGACTAACAAAGGCTGAGGACAGAAGGGTCATGGGAATGTAGGGTATATTGCAGGGACAGTTCCCATCTGTGCAGTTTGGCTTAGCTGGTGTTGGTAGGAAGGATCCAGGTGGTGCAGGTTGTGAAGCAGTCATTGAACTGAAGAATGTTGTGTTCGGAAGTGTGCTAAGTAACTGGGTGGTCCAGCTTCTCTTGGCCACAATTTGTCAGTGGTCATTCATACAGACAGACAGCTTGTTGGTTGTCATTCCCATGTAGAACACAGCACAGTGGTTGCAGCTTACGTTGTAGATCATGTGACTGCATTAGCAGGTAGCCCTGTCTTTGATGGTATGGTTGATGCTTGTGACTAGACTGGAATAAGTGGTTGTGGGATGTTGTATGGCACAGGTCTCGCTTCTAGGCCTATTATCTAAATTGTTCATTGAGCAACCACAGACAGGCAGGAACATCTCAAGTTTGAAAACCCTTATGAGAAGGAACTTTAGCAAAGAAAACTTTTTAATGTTTGGTTATAATTTATAGCAAAATCAAACAATGGAAACTCCACGTAGGAGTATCAACAGTGTAGGAAAAGCTAGATTGCTACTTACCATAAAGAAGGCACATTAAGTCTCAGACAAAAACATTTAAAACACGCTTACACACAGCTTTTGGCCACAGCCTTCAACATGTGTGAGCTCATGGCATCCAACTTATGAACACCTTCTTCCAGGAGGCCCAAACAACTGTAATACAATGGCCAGCAATATCAGCTGACATGAACCAGATTGAGTGTGCTTGGGACCAATTGAGACTATCAGTGTGGTACTGCAGGAACGTTCCTCGCACTCTGGGTGACCACAGGAGAGCTGCCGTTGAAGGGTGGGGCAGGCTTACGGAGCAGCATCTCAACACACTGTGGACAGCATGCTGAGGATCAAATATGTTACAATGCATGGGATGAAGCATTACTGTTTTTATATTACCCAAAGCAGATTTTTGTTTCACAGATGCCTACTTTTCAACTGCTGCCCTTTTTTCTTATTTTGGTGTTATTTCATAGTTAAGGTAGTATTATTCTTTCACTCCCTGCTTCCCTTGAGTCTAAGCCCCCACACATTTGTAGATATGCAGGTGGTGTAAAATTTCTTTTGAGTATGCTTCAGAGACTATGTAGGCAGTGCGTATGGTGGTGAAGGAACAGCAGAAAAAGTGGACATTATCATTAAAAGAACAGTGTGTATTTGTATCTGCTGATAATAATTTTTTTGATAATATTGCAGCTTCTATAACTTTTTTTTTATAGATGGAGGGCCCAGAGGATGAGCTAGATGAATTAGCAGCTAAAATAGTTTTTGAGCAACTGCCGGAACCTGTGGAAAAGAAGAAAAACACTTTTGATGAGGCACGAAAGAGACTAATTGATGCAGCTAATTGTGTTTTTGGGTCGTTGAATTGGAATCATGCTGTTCTGACTCAAAATGTTGGTAAGTGTTTGACAGGTATACCATGACTTTCTGAAAACAGTTGTAAAATATTTTAAATCAGGGAGGAAATTTTAAAAGTAACACATGTTATTGTACAAATTAGCTTTGCGTTATCTATTTAACATGTGCGTTCTGGAGCCTTCAACATGTGTGAGCTCATGGCATCCAACTTATGAGCATTATTAATGGTAATAATCTGTGAAATTAAGTTAAGCACAATATGAGTGAGTTCCTTCAAACATATCTTTTTTCTTCAGCATGAAATGGAGTAAACTGAGTATTCAAACATTTAAATTGTATTTTAAGTGGGTTGTCAACAGGTAAAAGTATTTCTTTTGTGTGTATTGGGTAAGTTAAACTGCAAGGTAAATTGATTAGATGATATCTATGTAACATATTAGTTTTAATTAAAAATGAGACTTTAGCAGTGTGCGTTGAACTAGTAACATTTTGAAACACAAACTGCCAACTACAAACTGTTGATCCATAAAATTCCTCGTGTTTAAAAATGTTTTCCTTCTTGTAGGTATCAGTGTCCGAATTCCCTGCTTCTTACTTAAGTGAAACTGAGCACCCCACTCCCTTGCAACTTCACATGTTTGAGCAGTATTCGATAGGTTTCAGGTTGTGTCACTGCTAGCAACGAGAAGTCAGTTACACATTGACAGTAAGATTAGAAAAAAATTGTAATGACATATTTTAAGGAAATGTCATAGTCATTCAGTTGATGTGACTAAAGAATGTACAAAACCGTAACATATATAGTGCCTCCAGCATATTCACTCATTCCATTTCAGAAGCTTGCAAACTGTTGAACTCTTCATGCAGAAGGATCACTGACGTTTAAAATGTGCTACTGAAAACATCTGACATTAATTCCAAATCTGCCTATCTATCCTAGTGAAATAAGAATCTGATGATTCAGAAAAACTTCATCTATAATACTCTCCCCATAACAAACAAAAAAGCAGGCTGAAGTTTAGTGCACATTGACAATAAATTGACTTTGAAGGTGGTTCCCTTGTTGTATTTGACACGTCATTACTTCATGAGCAGGCTGGCAATTTATAGTATGGCCCCACAAAACAACAGTGAATAAATAAATGATGACGATCTTCTGCCCTTAAGTTGTAATGATTGGTCCAAAGTGCCTACATTCCTCTTAACAGCATTACAAATGTGCTCAGTCTTCCCAAATCAGGTGACTGAAAGAGTTAAGCAAATATTATCCTATCTATGAAATCTAACGCCGCTCATCATACATATCAACATGTATCTTGATTAAGGAGTTGAAAAAAACCTTGAACTATGTGTCGAGGATCAGTTATCAGTATCAAAATACTTATGCTAATCCCAGTCTTCTGTGATGCAGAACTAGGAAAGGTATTTTGTGTGGGGCAATGCATCTCTGTGCTACAGTGCGGAGATAGTTGTGTTTTTTCCTCCTCCCATGTGCACAGCCATTGTCATGACATATGTCATAAGTTATTTACTACACTGAACTGCCCAGTTTACAGGGTCTCAATTATTTCTCACTCTCCAATATGGCAGCTATCTCTCATTTAATAGCTTATCAACTGTATGATCTATTTTATGGACTAGGGTGTGCTACATACAGCAGTCAAGTAGACTGGAAGTAATAACACATTTATTCAAGACAGAATTACAGGAAGAAATAACATTATGACACAACTGTAGAGTTTATGTTGGTCACAGGAAGACTTAGCGAGTAACCACTTATGGAGTTACTAGAGGAGATACCAGCAGGCTGATAACTCCATTGACGATGCGTGATGCAAGCTTAACAGTGAGGCGTAGCCAAAGGCTAGGTCTGTGAGTGAGAGTCCGTTGAAAGAGGGATTAATTAGATTTGCAGGAGTTGGCACCAGTGAGGAGCTACTCTGAATGAAGACCGCAGAGCATTCGGTGGAATTACTTGGTATAACTCCTGCAATGACTGGCTTGTTGGAGACAGTGCACTGACCTCCGTACTGCTGAAGCAAAGGTATACAATGCGGACTATTTTCAGGCATGTGACTTGTGGAGGGAAATAGTTCCATGCAGGCGTCTGCTCCTGATGTAAACTGGAGCACAGCCAGATGCCAAGAGTAGTGCCTGCAGTATTGGTATCTTGAGTTTCCAGCGATAACAAACAGCATTGTATTTGTTGTTGTGGTGGCTTGCTACCTGGAACTGTTATCATCATAGCTCACTTGTGGATGTGTGTACAAGAAGTGGATGATGCGTGAGGCCAGATCATTTGCAGGACACATGTGTACGTGCAGTTGCTGTCCCTTCAAAATGTAGGAGCAGATACTACATCCCTTCTTCCCAAGATGGAGGAGTCATCTTGCTTGTAGCTGAAGAGCCTACATTCACTTCGCACTTTGGGAGTAATTGGTGCAGGCCTGTATAACCTCCGTCCTAGGGGGGAGGGAGGAGCCACATTGACAGGTCACCACAGTGGAAGTGGTGCTCCCCCCCCACCCACCACCCCCCACCCCTTCGGCCGACATGGGCATCTGAAAATGTTGAGGGAGCCAATGGCGGTTGCGGCCCAGCCCCTATAACTTGTTCCTGAGTTGGGAGGCATCACCACGCAGAAGTCGTGGACGGTATGGGCACAATGGCCAACAGCGGAGTGGGCAGGAACATGTGCATCTGGAAAAAGAAACAGATGAAGGCTAGCACATCATGGAAGGATTGATGGTGTAGAGTGGCCAGGAAGTAAGTGAAAAGAAATAGAGCACAGCACCAGAGGAATCAGTTGTGTGTGAAGCCGCCAGAGGATCCGACGTAGAGAAAGCACAGAAGGAAGGGGCTTAAGCACTGGAAGACTGGCCTGTTTTGGGCTCACTGCCATGTGTGCATGAGAGCAGGGAAAAGAAGAGAGTAGAGTGCTGGAGAAAAAAACTCCAATGAGTGCTTGCTGCTGGAGCATGCGTAGGAGCACAAAGGAAATTGTATGTCTGGGTGAGGAATTGAGGAATGGAGGGTCCTGTTGATCCAAGAAGCCTGGTGGAAGGAGGACAATGCGCCGGAGGAACCCACTGCTTGTGAAGCTACCGCAGTCTGGCAGAGCTCTGGAGATGACTGATTCTTGGAGGTGATGGACTCTTGAAACCCCGGAGACAGTTGGCCACAGAGATGGTTGGGCCCAGAGATGGATTTATTTCTAAATACATAAACTGCAAACCGCCATGGAGAGTGCCATATAACAGTACTAGTAATTTCTTTTCCTGCTCCAGTCGCAAATAGGGAAGGGAAAAACCACTGTCTATTGGCCTCTGTACAAGTCCTGATTTCTCTCATCGTATATTTATGGTCCTTATGCAAATGTACATTAATGGCAGTAAAATCAACTCAAAGTCAGCCTCAAATAACAGTTCTCTCAATTTCCACAATTACCTCTCAGAAAGATCATCATCATTTCTCCAGCACTTGGGTTCATGGTACATCTCCATAACACTTGCTAGCTGATCGAACAAATCTAGCAGCTTGCTTCTCAATTGCTACAATGTCTTCCTTTAAACTGACACACAAACAGCACACAAGGCTGTGTCGCTGAAGTGTTCTATACACTGTCTCCTGTATAGATGACCTACGCTGCCTCAGAATTCTTCCAATAAAGCTAAGTTGAGCATTCACCTTCCCTATTATCAACCTGATATGCTCATTCCATTTCACACCGTTTTGCAACGTTATGGCTAGATATTTAATTGATGTATCAAGTGGCACATTGCTGTATTCAAACAATACAGGATCGTTTTTCCTACTCATCCACATTAATGTACGTTTTTCTACATTTGGAGCAAGCTGTCATTAATCACATCAATTAGAACCTGGAGACGGATGACCCTCGTTAGTTAGTTAGTTAGTTAGTTAGTTAGTTAGTGACATGTTCCATAGATCTTTTGAACGATTCTTTTATCAAAATGCTGTGGAGGGAGTGAGTCATTTTACAGCATATGTATATATGATTAGTGTTAGTTTTGATGAAAAAGGATGTGATGGGGTGTTACAGAGTCTATGCTTTGGCAAACAGAAGTTACTTGGGGGAAAGAACAATAGCACTTCCTGTTGGCCTCTTACATAGAGCAATTTTGTGTTTGATTGCAAGCAATGTCCATGCTCTTTTGAACTCCTACTTCCATTTTTACTGGTCAGTATAACATCTCAGTCTGTTTAGAATGCCAGAATTCTTAAGGAAATTACCGTATTTACTCGAATCTATGCCACACGTGAAAAATGAGACTCAAAATTGAGGAAAAAAAAATTTTCCCGAATCTAAGTCGCACCTGAAATTTGAGACTCGAAATTCAAGGGGAGAGAGAAGTTTTAGGCCGCACCTCCAAATCAAAACAAGGTTGGTCCGTTCAAATATGAGACACAATTTACGTCGAATGAATGACGATACAGCTATAGTAGTTTGGTTCGAGTCGTAAGCTTAGCAGTTCAGCTTTACCAGGTAGCCATTGCTATGCGTCAGACGCTCCGTCCGTATTTATATGGGTATCCTCCCTTTTTCACGTGCTTCGCCTGGTTTGAATTGATTGCTTTTTTTCTTTGATCTGATAAGTGCCGTTCTCTTTGTTATAGGTGTTTTCGTCACTCTAATCTGAAAATGCATTACTGTACTGTGTCATGCATCGTTTGTCGCATTCAGATAATGAGTGTTTATGGCTTGTTGCCGCTCGCGGCATGGCTTGCTTTTGTGCACGCTACTGCGCTTACAATTAAAAAAAAGAGAGAGAGAGAGAGAGAGAGAGAGAGAGAGAGAGAGAGGAATCGCCTCATTAGCGAAACAATGGCAAGAGACTGCTATTTGTTGTTACTTACACTGCTGCTTTCTTTGATAATGATCAACAAGAACCAAATAATAGACTGCGTATGATAGAAGATGTTCTGAACTAGAGTTTGGCGAAAATTTTTCTCCGTTTGAAAATCTTTGCAGACGCCTCTTTAGTACATTACATTCTGCACAGAAATTAGTCATCTTAGATTTAAAAATGTAGTCAGTTGCCCTGCTTCATTTCTGACTGTATCACTTTTAGGCATAAGGATAATACGAATATAAACATGACATGATATGTATATTGTTTCGCGTTTGCTGTTGTCTCACTCTAGTTTCGTAGTTTATTAGGTAGACTGGATTTAAATGAGATACTAGCAAACATGAAAGAATACATGGCAAAATGTTTATATTAGTATTATTCTTATGGTGAAGAGAATATTTCATGTGATTAACAATTCATAAAAGTTCCTATTAACAGCCGCGTCTTCTCACAGGTAGGAAAAAATTCAGAACGTAGAGTTGGCCATATTGACAAACATCCCAAACAGTCTTGCCAGTCGGATTTTCGTAGTACATCAAAATGCTGCTACATTCGAAGATGAACAGTACGGAATTTGTATTTACTTCGTTGGATAATGTATGAAAATGCAGTGGTCGAAACTCGGGGCGGAGAAAAAAGCTCTCCTTCCACCTTTTTTTTTTTTTTTTAATTGATTTACTGACGCAGAGGTTTTGGCGCCAGTATTTATCTTTGTGCCTGCAAAGCATGCCTCTGTAGCGCTACATATATTCGACGGCAGAAGTTAGTTGTGGCGGCACCTACCAACATTTTTCAGAACTTCCACTTACTTTGCACTCGATTCTAAGCTGCAGACGGTTTTTTGGATTACAAAAACCGGAAAAAAAGTGCGGCTTAGATTCGAGTGAATACGGTAGTGGAGATGCATTAGTTGTCTTTTTAAAAGTAATTTCTTGAAAATCGAATGCAGAGCACATACTGACACTAAAAGCTCGAAAATGAAAACGTCGCTAGTAGTTTCATGACAGAGGAAACCAGTGCACTCCAAAATAGGAAAGTTGAGACCTTGTACAGACACTAACAAAATAAGAAATAAAAAAATCCAGTTTCCTTTTGGTAGTGACCTATGAGATGTATATAATGAAAACTGTGACATCAAAAAGAGGAACTGTGCTCTTTAACTTTGTGCCCTGCGCTGAACTACGCAAGACATACATAATGTGTGTGTGCTATCCTGATGACTTCTTCGCTGCCACCCAAAACTCATAATGATTGGTCAAAGCCATCTCTCAGGCATAAATATGCTATTGATGGCATTCTTAATAGACTCAGTAAGATTGAAGGCAGATGATCTGAGGTGCATATAGGCACCCTCACTTCCATGGAGTGTTTCTCAAATTGTTCTGACGTAGTTTGTGAGTTATGGCTGGTACCTTGTTGTGCTGGATGTGCAGATCATCTGCAGCAGGGCTTAATTTTGGCTGGAACAGTGTTCTAGCACCTCCCAGGGAAAGGTTTTTTAATTCACTGGAAGAAGTTGGCATCAGAGATTTAAAATAGTCCTGGTGTGTTAAATAACAAAATAACTGTAATTTACTGCTGCACTGGCATTGTAGGCAGGGGTGTGGAGCAAGGTGCGCGCGCGCGCACACACACACACACACACACACACACACACACACACACACACACACACACACACACAGTTTTTATACTGAATATTGTGGTTTTATTGTTTTCATTGTAAGAAGTGAGGATTCAAAAACCTGAATTTCAGACAGTAGGTAAAAAAAATGGATGTAGATCATTAGACAGTAGATTCGTGAGATTCGTGAGATTTGTGTATTGTTTGCAATTGAAAAATGATGATAAATTCATCAGGGGCTCATTTTTGTCCTAGTTAACATCCCCCACAAGAGAACACTCTGAATATAGGAATATGGTTGTTTCTTTACAACAGCCAACTTTTCTCAAAAGGAATTACTAAAAGACATTTTTCCCATGCTCCACTAAATTTTATAAAGAAAATTTTCATTTTATCCTGTTGTAACATCTGTTCTTATACATTGTGAGTTTTGTTCAGCAGCTAAAGTATCTTCAGCCGCACTGACACCTTGATACTTTGTCATTTCCAGCACCACAGACTTACGATAATGTGTATCTTCTCCATAATCTTCCATGGCATTTAACAACTTCACCATATCTGAGATTTCACTCTGTTCATTGCCTGACAAAAATTCTTTATTTAAGTCAATATAATAACCTGTCTCTTCATTGTCTTTGTCTCCATTTCTCAACTTTTCTGAATCTTTGTTTGAACCATTATCCCGCCAGAAAAGTATTAGTTATCCCATTGCTTATCATGCCCTCATCCTTCTCATGTACTTCTATTTCCTCAATCCCTCCATACATGTATTGCATTCCTGGTTCCTAATTCATTCATTCCCCTCACTCACACCCCCCTGCCCCAGTAATTGATTGAACAGCACACTTCCTCTAAACAACTCATCAACTGTTCTTTCTTTATCTTTTTGATTTTATAAGTATCGTATAAAACCGTTTACAAAATCCCTCACCTGGCAGTTTTGCTTACCTGAAACACTTTCACTTCTTTGCAGTCACAATTCTGACTTTAGCAATTATTGCTTCATTTGGTCCCTGTATTAAAACCATCATATACTCTTACATTGTGAACTGCCAACAGAGAGGTCCTCAGTTTGAGTTATTTCTTGCCTCATTGAGCTTATATGGTTATTAGGATTGATAGTGCTCCCTTCAAAATCATTATTGCCATTTCTGTCTATTGAAGTACTGATTTCCTCGTATAGGTCACCTTTCTGCATAATTATTTTGGTAATTATAGCCTTTAATAATCCCTTGTTTATAAGTTTACCATCCGTCCAGTTATTTTCTCCCAAAGTCGAAGTTTTGTTTATTTCCTCAGTCAAGTTCCCTATCCAGTTTGTCCATATATTTCAAAAATTGTTCAGCTTAATCATTTGTTCCATAAACCAAACCTCAACGTATCCTTTCAGGTAATGTCCTCTTTAACATGAGAGTCTGTGTTAATTCATCAAAAAGTTGATTTAAGTGTACCTAACTTTTCAACTGAGTTTTGCAAAATTATTTCATACGTCACTTCTGATCTCTATTAGTGTATTACATTTAGAAGCTCACTCTAGATCGTAGCCTGCTCTGATTCTGATCAGAACTTTTTCAAAAAATTCCTTTTTAAACTCATCAAGTGTTAAGTTTTGACAATTAATGTGGTTAGCCCAAGACAGTGCTTCTCCCTCAAGAAATTATTTTACAGATTTGCGTTTTACTTCACTACTCTTTTAGGAAGGATGTTGCCTTACAATTTTGCATAAAGTCTATTGGGTGCAAAAATTCCCATCCCTATAAAAAGATTTCATTGGCATATTTGACCACATATTGTACCCAATACTAACGAAAATTTTTGAACATGCTTCCTTTTGGAATTGTCTCAATTACTTTTTGGACGATATCACATTCTCTTTCAGAGCTAACACACTACCTTTACAATGGCCATCAGTATAATTTACAAACTTTTCTACTTCTTCAATCTTCTTACCTAGTTATTAGTATGGACATTGGTATGACTGTTGACAGTTTAATTTGACAGCTCAGTTTTGAAAGGATATTAGAAATTTCATTTGTGAGATCAGGTTCCACCACTGCCACCTTCAGTGCTGTTCATAGCAACCTGGATTCTGTGGAAGTTACTCTGTCGCCTACATCATTTACTCTTCAAGTCAAATTAACTACTTTTCACTTCCATGACAAGTGGTCTAGAGATTCGCACATGACCATCTGGATTTAGATGAAATTTTGTGTGAAAATTCCCACATGCACCCAGTAAACATTGGTAAAGACCACCAACTCGGTCCTTGCAGAGAAAGTCATTTTTTTTATCTCATAGTGTGGCTTTCAACAATGTACCACTGAGTTTTCTGGAACTTTGAGACATAATAGCTCTATCAGTGTTTCCTTGAAAGAAGCAAAAGTAGACCGTGTTGGCCAAACTTTTTGCACTTGTTAAGTGAAACAATAAAGATTTCGTTGGCAATTTGTGTATGGGTAATCTGATGCAAAGTAGGTCCGAAAAATAACAGATTGAAAAAAATTTGAAGTTTAGGTTTTTATATCCCTGGAAGTAAGTGCATGACAAACCTGAAACTTTACACAAGATCTTGGAATACAAAATTTCATTCTTCTACTGATTTACAATAGTTTACAAATCAAGCACAAAGCTGATGCTTTTTACAAAAATGCCAAAAACGTGTATTTTTAGCTCACTTTTACAAAAAGTATTTTCTCCATACACCTTTAAAGCTTTTCACTAGAAAGGCCATGTTCCAAACTACCTAAAAAAAGTGATTTGTTTTTGGAATGCCGGTGTACAAGGCCGAGAAAAGCAGCAACAAGGAAAAGGCATAGTGAAAATGTGTCCCATATTCCATTGGTACTTAAATCTGATTTATTTTGTTATGTTTTACAATTGTTTAGCACTCTCTGGGAAAGGTAATACCAAAAGTCCTGATAAACAGAAAACGAGCTTGAGTCAGAAGAACTGGAAAAACTACAAAATAAATAAATAAAACCTAGCTGTCCTTTGTCATGACTTGCAAGGCACTGGAGGCAATAGTAGTTAAAATTGTTGCAGAAGAGCTGCACCTTACACACGCAATAAATTGTTCTCAAGTTTTACACCATTGTTACAGTGTGTAAATTTTGGTGAAGTTCATAGCAGTACACATGAAATTTTTTGAAAAGTGATTCATGTTAATGAGAAGTTTGAATGTGTGTTTTTATTTTGTAATACTATTGATGTGCTAGAGTAATCCTGGATTGAAGTACAGCGTATTTTGTGTTTATATACTTTGCAGCTTATGTAGAACATTACCGTACTGATGGTACACTACTGGCCATTAAAGTTGCTACACCATGAAGATGACGTGCTACAGACATGAAGTTTAACCGACAGGAAGAAGATGTTGTGATATGCAAATGATTAGCTTTTCAGAGCATTCACACAAGGTTGGCGCCAGTGGCGACACCTACAACATGCTGACATGAGGAAAGTTTCCTACCGATTTCTGATACACAAACAGCAGTTGACCGGCATTGCCTGGTGAAACATTGTTGTGATGCCTCATGTAAGGAGGAGAAATGTGTATCATCACGTTTACGACTTTGATAAAGGTTGGATTGTAGCCTATCGCGATTGCAGTTTATTGTATCGCCACATTGCTGCTCGCGTTGGTTGAGATCCAATGACTGTTAGCAGAATATGGAATCGGTGGGTTCAGGAGGGTAATAGGGAATGCTGTGCTGGATCCAAACGGCCTCGTATCACTAGCAGTCGAGATGACAGGCATCTTATCCGCGTGGCTGTAACGAATCGTGCAGCCACGTCTCGATCCCTGAGTCAACAGATGGGGATGTTTGCAAGAAGACGACCATCTGCACGAACAGTTCGACAACGTTTACAGCAGCATGGACTATCAGTTCGGAGACCATTGCTGCAGTTACCCTTGACGCTCCATCAGACAGAAGTGCCTGCAATGGTGTACTCAATGACGAACCTGGGTGCATGAATGGCAAAACGTCATTTTTTTGGATGAATCCAGGTTCTGTTTACAGCATTATGATGGTCGCATCTGTGTTTGGCGATATCGCGGTGAACTCACGTTGGAAGCGGGTATTCGTCATCGCCACACTGGCGTATCATCTGGCGTGATGGTATGGGGTGCCATTGGTTACACGTTGTGGTCACCTCTTGTTCGCATTGATGGCACTTTGAACAGTGGATGTTACATTTCAAATGTGTTACGACCCATGGCTCTACCCTTCATTCGACCCCTGCGAAACCCTACATTTCAGCAGGATAATGCACGACTGCATGTTGCAGGTTCTGTACAGGCCTTTTTGGATACAGAAAATGTTCAACTGGTGCCCTGGCCAGCACATTCTCCAGATCTCTCACCAATTGAAAACGTCTGGTCAATGGTAGCTGAGCAACTGGCTCGTCAGAATACGTCAGTCACTACTCTTGATGAACTGTGACATTGTGTTGAAGCTGCGTGGGCAGCTGTACCTGTACACGCCATGCAAGCTCTGTTTGACTCAATGCTCAGGCGTATCAAGGTCGTTATTACAGCCAGAGGTGGTTGTTCTGGGTACTGATTTCTCAGGATCTATGCAACCAAATTGCGTGAAAATGTTATCACTTGTCAGTTCTAGTATAATATATTTGTCCAATGAATACCTGTTTATCATCTTCATTTCTTCTTGGTGTAGCAATTTTAATGGCCAGTAGTGGAAATTCTATAAATGTGTTGCTATAGTCCATGATGGTTTAACCACTGCATATTTCTTTCATTGCTGTGCAGCAGCAGCATCAGGCTAGTTTCTGCCTGATAAGGGGTTCTTTACACTTGATCCCAAGCGTGATAAGGATTTGTTTCCACAGGGTCTCGGCCTTATGATACATGTAAGTGTCCTTGCCCAAAGCTGGAAGAGGTCTCTTTTAGAATCCTAAGCTTACGTTTACTCCAAGATACTTGAATTTTGTACAGGTTTCATTAATTTGCTGTTGACAAACATGATGAAAACTGTACTGCCAGTCAAGAGATGTCACTGATATAGCTTAATTACAATAACGTGCTGTGCTGGAACCCAGCTCTTGTTGCTTTTTTGGGGTCACTAAATTGAATTTGTATATGAGTGTATAAAGCTGGATTCCTGCACCGTGCATACATTTCCCTTAAATTGCAGAGCAACAATCTTTTCTGCATGTATGTTCTTGTCAATTTTCAGGGAGTGCTAGGATATCCTTCTCTGTCTTAAGCTTTTGAGCACACTTTACTTTTCTTGCTGATACTCCAGAATGTCTTGCTGTTTCTCTTTGCCCAGAATTTGGGTGCCAAGGTTAAAATTTGTATCTGTTCTTTATGATTGGATTCCCCTATCTTGCCCTTCAGTTCAGTCAACAAATATCCATAGTCAACCTGGTTTCCACATTTCTTGCTTTTACTGGTTTGTTCAGTTTGCCATTTTACAACCATAGCATTTGTAATGTGATTTCCAATCCCACTATGTGGCTTTTCGAATTTTCTGCTTCATATACTGAGCCTTTGTCTCTGGTGCCCACTACTTGTCTCAGGGATGAGTACTGATGATAAGACAGTGGTTAACACTTCATTTGGTGTGACTTCATCATTACACTGTGATGATGAGGCTGCCAAAACTGCCTCCAGATATTTATTTGATACAGTCTTGCAAGCTGGACAAATTTTCTTACCTGGCTGTATGTTGTGAATAAAAGTGAGCATCTTCATCGTAGAACAAGCCTTATCTGCTGTTTTCAGTATTACCTTTCTGAATTCCTGTCTGTACATTATGATCCTTTTTGTCAAAGGGCTCAAAGCATTTTAGTTTTATTTTATTTATTTATTTTTGGAAATTCTCATATTAAGACAGCAACAAAGCTTCATGGTGCAAACAAACGTGAATAGTTCCAGCGTTCCTTCAGAGCATCAGACTCGTAACTCTTGTTCGCATTAACTAAAATTGGTAAACAATCTCAAAGCAGTTTTTTTCCCCATAGCAAATGACATGACACTTTGATGCTCCAACTGCTTGCCTAATTGAGCAGAAAGGCAAGCTACTCCCATCTGGGTCTGTTTCTACTTAATTGCAAAAGTATTACTTGCAAAACACCACTGGCTCAAATGGTGGCTCAAATGGCAGCCAAACTACAACTGAATGAAATTGTGCACATTAAATAATACTGGTATAAAATAAAATAGACATGTAACAATATTATGAAAAGGAAAGTTGCTACTCACCATATAGTACCGAGCGGGGTGGCGCAGTGGTTAGACACTGGACTCGCATTCGGGAGGACGACGGTTCAATCCCGCGTCCGGCCATCCTGATTTAGGTTTTCCGTGATTTCCCTAAATCGCTCCAGGCAAATGCCGGGATGGTTCCTTTCAAAGGGCACGGCCGACTTCCTTCCCCGTCCTTCCCTAATCCGATGAGACCGATGACCTCGCTGTCTGGTCTCCTTCCCCAAACCCAACCAACCACCATATAGTGGAGATGCTACCCCTTCCCTTCCACACCCCAGCCTCCTCCTTGACCTCACCTGGTCACCACTCCTGTTATGCTCACAGTGTGGTTTCAGATGCCTGAGACTGTAGTCGTGTGAAGGGCCGAAAACTTTATTTGTGACAGTCTCTTTGTTGAGTCTTATCTGCGACTCAGCTTCTCCGCTATACGGTGAGTAGCAACTTTCCTTTTCATAATATTGTTACATTCCATCCTGGTTTTCCATTGTTTGGTAAAATACACATGTATATAGTTAAGAAAAAAAAATCAAACATAGTATTATTACAAATATAGATCTGGTTGCATCATCTTATAAAGTTACTCTGTGCCGTAAGAAACCACTCACTGTGCTGCAAATACAACTATAAAATGCAGATTGTTTCAACAAGGCTTCACAAGACTGAACCAGACAGAAACATAGCTTGTTGTCAAAGTAATTGTTGACACAATATTTTCTTTAAATTGGGTACCTTGATATTTTTCATGTGCAATTAGTCAGTTAAATACTTACAGGTAGTATATTTGTTTGAAGGTACTGAAATACAGACTTATCTTAAGATCCGTTAACACACTAATTTCACATAAAAAAATCATAAGATAAACATTTAACAGAGAATTAAGTACTCAACAATATTTATCATGAAAATTTTTATCGTGCAAGGCATAGTTCAACACATAGGAAAATGACTGATAAGACGCAACCAAAATATTACATTTTTCAAGTGTGGTTACATATGACATTAAAGTCACAAAAGAGAGAGAACATTGTTCTCCTTATTAGATTCTTTGTGGCCTTTTATTTTTTTTTAAAGTATGTAGCTGAAACATGAAGATGTTCAAAAAATTAAAAAATAAATTTATTTTGCCAGTTTTTAGAGTTTTTTGCCACAAGCTCTCCTCCTGTTCATTAGGACATCCTATTTTACTTCCCTCAGATACTAATAAATAATTGTAAGACATAATAAAAAGTGGCAGATTTGAATACCTGCAGAGTATCACCATATTTTTGCTGCACTAGCATCGTGTCATCGGATTTTTGGGGCCTTACATGCTCCCATTGCAAAACCAGATGTAGTTTTCTTAAGTGGTTTAGAACATTTTTTGTTTAGTGAAAACTCCATACAAACATTTGCAGAAAATTTGACCTTGATTTGTAAACTATTGAAAAGTAATAGGAGAGTGCAATTTTATATTCTAACACCTTGTTTCGGTATGTGCAATGTTTCAAGTTTATGCTGCAATTATGTCCTGAGAGATAAAAAGCTAAGCTTCACTTTTTTTGTTTTCAATTGGCTATTTTCTCAGCCGACTTGTGCGAATGTTCGTACAGAATTTCGTCAAACTCCTTGACAGTCATGTGGAAAATTTTTCCCTGATTAGACAATTTGGCATGGAATGGTCCAGCTGCTACTTCACACTCAGTTCACTTCTAAACTCAGCTATCTGAAAATTCAGTTCACTGGTTGTTTTATTATTTGTTTGTGAAGTCTTGTTATCTGTTTAGCAAATTTCTTAATGAAATGTTATCTGTGGCAGAACCACCTTGGGAGATCAGCCGAGTGATGTATCATCGTGTCACAACATTTCATAAGTTTTGTACCTTTCATCTCCAAGCACTTCGCCTGATCGCCAAAGAAGATTTTTTTCATTGGAATATGTCAGGAAAGTCTTCAATCAAATGAGTTGTTATCTGTTTGGCGAAGTTCTTCTGAAATCCTCATTTTCTTAAATGTTTTTTCTAGCATACTATCCTTCCCTGATAAAACATTGCTCACACTTTGATGCTCTGCAGTATTTAGAACTGTCTCTGAAAATACTGTTGTTTGTACGGTACAGGCTTTCAGGGCTTGTATTCATATCAGAACTTCCATGCAGGACTCTAATACAGAAACTACTCTTTCGTGAACAACGTTCTGACAGACTACTTTGCAGTCACCTCGTAGCTTTACTACTTCTGCCGGTACTTCTCTTCTGCTTCCAAACTTAGCAGAAGTTATCCTGCATCTCTTGCCTATCTAGCACTCCTGGAAAAAAGGATATTTTATTTTGGCGAAATGGCCTAGCCACAATTTCAGGGATTGTTTCCAAAATGTATGTTCCACTTTACAAAGGAATGAATTTCCTGTCCAGAAATAAGACCAGCAATTGGTATATCCTCTGTGAAGACATTAGACCGATTCGTGAATACAGCTGCTAACTGGGTTTTCTAGGATTTCACTTTATTTTATAACTCTGTTTGATATTGTGTTCTTTGTCATTCTTTCTTTGTTGATTAGTACTGATTTTAGCTCACATTACTTGCAGTCATGACCTTCACTCTCAATCTGTTGTATAATACAGTGTGTTTAAGGATGACTAACATTCACATTCTCAACACTCAGTTAATTCCCAGAATGAATTTTCACCTTGCAGTGAAGTGTGCACTGATTTGAAACTTCCTGGGAGATTAAAACTGCATGTGTCAGACTAGGACTTGATCATGGTACCTTTGCCGTTCGTGGGCAAATGCTCTACCAACTCAGTTATTCAAGGACGATTCATGACTTAACATCACAGCTGCACTTTTTCCTGTACCTCATTTCCTACCTTCCAAATTTTAGAGAAGGTCTGCTGTGTATCTGCAGGGGCCCCATTATGCTAGAGGAACGTGCCCATCCTTGTAGCCAAAGGAATCTTTTCCAATAATACTGTAAGCTCATTTTCATGGAAGATAATGAGGCACTGTAAGATGATGCGGTAAAACGACAGGCCCGAATAACTGATTACTTATCATATTACACCAGATTCTTTAAAATATTTCACCACTAAGGCACGTCAGTTTTTGTCACATCACCAATATGATATTGTCATGAGTGAAAGTTCCTTCGTTATAAAGCAATATTAATGGGATTAGTTTCATTTTAAAATTTTCCAGTGACAAAATTTCATATTTTCATTCATTATTTTCTCTGAGGTATTGAATCCACTGTAAATGAGAAGGATAGAGACCTTGCATATGTAATAACCTCCATATTCTTGCATGTGGAACACATATGTGAAGGAATTTTCTATGTGCCAATTGAAGAACTAATGTCTTCTAAGCATTCACACTCTGTTCATTTTCACATCCAAGTGACATATGATTGATTAGCACTGCACCAGTCTTATACAATATAGTGGAAATACAAGTAATCACTCTTAAATCAGGTACTCTGTCGTTAGGAAATCATTTACCACATGCTTTACCACCACTTCAGTGGCAGCAGCAGCATTTCCATTACAAAACTCCCACACAAATACATATCAGCTTACCCAGCATTTGTAAGTAGGTGCAGCAGGTTCAATCTATGCAGCAGAATTGGTCAACTAATCACATTCACAGTTTAAAAAATTCATTGATGTAAACTGAAGCACAATGTCATAACTTGTATTTGAAAACTTAAATGACAGCCAGTAAATACATCCCTGACAACTCGAGCATCAACACACGTAATGAGAACTTACCTTTGTAACAGAGTGTATACGGCCCGGGCAACCAGGAAATCCAGGAGAAATCCGGGAATTTTTTCATCCAGTGGAAAACCTGGGAAAATCCGGGAATTTTTCATTGTTTTAGTTTTTAGTTAAATATTTGTAATTTTGAATGCTAAGAACTGATACTCTAACAAAGAATATTACTGTTTCATGCTGCTGCAGACTAATGCTGCAGCAATAAAACATAAACGAGAGAAAAAAAATAAAACTTTAAGTTGGAAAGGAATGGGCCATTTCCAACAACAAAACATACTGCACACAAGTATCTACCACAGCAAAATGTGTCAAATGCTTTAGGACAAACAGCACATAATTCTTCATAACAGCAAACTGCTCCTGATGAGCGACACATAACAACTATTTACATTAGGTTCATCTGAGTAGTTGCCAGCGGGTCCATGCACACGCGCAGTTGAATCGCATATGAGCAGTGCCTTCTCCCACAACTGGCTACTTGAAGTGTGGCTGTTAATATGTATCAGCAATAGCAACAAGCAGCTACATGCTACCCGGAAACATTTTTCTGGCACGCCCAAGTTGCTAGATTCGCGCATGCCCAGAGCAGTCTGTGTTATAGTGGGAAGGGGATAGTCTCTATGTGACCAGTGTTTACGTTTAGTGATTTTGCTGTTTTCTCTTCATTTATAGCTCTCAGGTCAATTGAAAACAAAACAGATTTCTGTGGCTGGGAGTTATCACATGTATTAAAATACATTCAGCATAATTACAGAAGGCTAAAACGTGTTATTAGTTTCAGTTATGTGATTTTATTTTGTTTCCACATTTTTGACAGTCAAACATTGATTGCCTTGGAGAACAATGAAGCCATTTCTGTTGGTCTGATAAAGAAATTTGGCTTTTATTAATCTTTTCCGCTGAGGCAGTCAATTTATTTGCATTCCACACTACTGGACAGTTTCAACTATTCACACAATTTCAAGTGCATGTTTTCATCTTCTGGCACGTATGGCATTGTGTCATAATAAAGAACCAAACATGACTTAATATGGTACTAGTACTCCAAGAAAATTTACATCCTGAAAACCACACTGAAATGCTTAACATCAGGTTGGGGCCTACTTCATTGTGAATCTGGTCATACGAATGTGCACTTTAAACCAAATTATGCATTCTAATATGGTTTGCAAAATATTAATGCTCTTGGAGTTTCCTCTGGTGTCCTGTTTCCTTTATGATGTAATGTAAGTTCTCTTAATGCTTTTTACGTACAAACATACGGGCTTCCTACATCATTGTAGCTGCACACACACAGAACACCTGTTTTCTGGCCCTCTCTAGCAACTGCTGAAATTAACCTTCAAGTTGACAATTATTGAAGTATATGAAATAAAATTGTCATAACTTCTTAATGGTTTGAGATAGGATGTTCAAATTGCATGGTTGGCCGCGGGGCATGATGGGAATTAGTATATGTTGTATGATTTAGTTTAGCATGAAGCCCATTTTCATTTGGATGGTTTCATTGGTAAGCAACATTGGCGTGTTTGGGGGACTGAGAATCCACACTTCGAGATCGAGAATTCTCTCTTCACCCTCGGCGGGTGACTGTATAGCTCGCAGTGTCCAGTCACGGAATAATTGGTGTGATATTCTGTCATGGCATGGTGACTACTGAATGATATATGAAGATTTTGGAAAATGATTGCATCCCCATTGTCCAAATGATTGCATCCCCATTGTTCAAAGTGACCCTGATTTCGACAAGATGTGATTCATGCAAGATGGAGCTCGACCCCATCGAAGCAAGAGAGTGTTTGATGTTCTGGAGGAGCACTTTGGGGACCACATTCTGGCCACTGGCATGGGTCTCGATTGGCCACCTTATTCTCCAGACCTGAACAAATACGAATGCTTTTTGTGGGGCTATATTAAAGACAAGGTATACAGCGGTAACCCCAAAACCATTGCTGAGCTAAAAACAACCATTCAGGAGGTCATCGACAGCATCAATGTTCCGACACTTCAGCAGGTCATGCAGAATTTCGTTATCATCTGTGCTACATCATCGCCAATGATGGCAGGCACATCAAACATGTCATAATCAAAATCCGAATATCTGTAGTGACGTTTACATGTTGAATAAAGTGTGTGCACACTATAGTTTGTAACTAATTTACATTTTTTTCATATAGTTCAATAATTGTCACCCTCAATTTCTAACAGGCTGCAGGAAAATTTTTGCAAATGGTGGTTTTAAAAGTGTTACTTTCAAACGCATGATGGCTTTCTTAAATTTAACTCTTTGAGGACCAGCCACTTAGAAGAATTTCGACCCCAGAAGACCAGACATTTATGTCATTATTTAAAATTTTATTGGCAGGTTTGTGTGATGTATTGTGAAGTTGTGACACACACAAAAGAAATACCGATGTTATAGCTTTTCGTGTAGCTTATTAATCATTGAGACCAGTATTATATGTGAAAGCTTAGCTTTTCTTGTGGCTACACTATGTATGTTCATTTAAACCATTAAATTTCCCAGTTTGTGTGTTCGCACTACTTCACAGTGATGTTGCTGCTGGCTGACTACATCACGTGTCCTATACTCTGAATATCTGCTGTCATTGGCTGGCGAGATCATGTGACATGGGCCATGATTGGCTTATAAAAGCGCAATGCAATCTCGATTTCAATGCTTTGGGAACTGCATGTTGGAATTCGAATTTATACTTTTGCAACATGAAAATATGCAGCGTACCATAATAAGAAAATATGCAGTGTACATGTTGCTGTAAATCAAAGAGCTTTCCATTTTTTATTTATTTTTTTATTTTTTCATTTAACACAGAAAAAGTTTATTTTCACTGGTAATAAGTGTATTTTTAATTGGGAAACCTGGGGAAAATCCAGGAATATTCTTTCCTGGTCCACATATACACCCTGTGTAACCAGCTGTACCTTTGTAACTAATAAAAATGGGACGCATTACATGGAATGTTATATTTGATATAGTCTGCGTGACCATGTCCTAAAACATTTACTATTCCTCCAAAAATAAGCTGTATATAAGCTGATATACATAATTATTAATTATTACACTTGCCTAATTAGAATGATTAAGGATAGAGGAAAACCTTCCTGTTGAATTGGTGTGTCACTTTATTTTTCAGATGCTGCTGTTTATATGTCTCTTATAGTTGATTACATATGTCATATGGACACAGAGCCTCTTTAGTTTAGAAGTTTCTCATATATTGATCAATAATTCTTGTGATTGTGCTGACATGTTTTTATCCTATCATCTGATTAAACTTTTTATCTAGTCTGTCACAGAACACAGTGTTGCCAGTCTTTTTGTTCTTCATAGTAATATCAGCTTCATTATTTGATGCTGAGGAAACATCCCTAAAAATTCTGTTACAGATGTTATGTATTTTCCTCTTGCTGATAGAAATTTGAACTAAGAAGTCTCTTTTTGTTCTGAAAGTATAGCTAGGGTTATAGGAAACCTGTGGAGTGCAGTTCTCTCAAACATTGCCACTGATTTGGATAATTAATTGCTTTATTACCTAATGAAAGCTAAGATATTACTGCTATTAAGATATTACTGCTATTATGGCTTTATATATTGTAGGAAAAACAGTTCCAGCTGTCAAGAAGAACTACTCATTAATCTCCTCATTATGAACTTTAATACCGATCTCCCCAAAAAACAAAAGAACTTAGCCAAAAAACCCGTTTTTTCTCCATGAACACACAAAAATACTGTCTAATACTCAGCTTCTCTGGCACATCACCACTCTCATTGGCAGGGAAACCCTTAACCCCCCCCCCCCCCCTCCGAATCTCATATTTGGTCATCCTGTCATCCTGACAATCATCTGAATTAGATGGTGAGTAAACATTTGGCCAAGGTTGCATATTCAGCACATATTGTTGAAATCATGGGTCCCTCCTGGTTATCAACTTCTGGGCACACATCTATGTGTAATTTTTTAAAGTTTTTTAACTCCATATCCGTCTAGGTGCTTGGCCTTCAGCTTTAATGTTAGCCCAGTTTGTGTTTGTTTTATTGCCACCACGTCACCAACTTTGTAATGGAGGCTTTCTTCCAACGTCGGTTGAAGCTAGTGTGGTTTTCTTCTTGCACCTTGCTGATTTGTAGCTTAGCATCTTCTACATCTACATCTATACTCTGCCAAACCACTGTGAAGTGCAGGGCAGAGGGTACATCCCATTGTACCAGTTACTAGGTTTTCTTCCTTTTCCATTCCTGTATGGAACATGGAAGAATGATTGTTTGAATGTCTCTGTGCATGCTGTAATTATTCTAATCTTATCCTCACGGTCTCTATACAAGTGATACATAGGGAGTTGTAATGTACCTCTAGAGTAATCATTTAAAGCTGGTTCTTGAAACTTCATTAATAAGCTTTCTCAAGATAGTTTACACCTGTCTTCAAGAGTCTGTCAGTTATGTTCCTTCAGTATCTCTGCTACACTCTCTCACGGATCAAACAAACCTGTGACCATTTGTGCTGCATTTCTTTGTATATGTTCAATAACCCCCTTTAGTCCTATCTGGTATGGGTCCCATACACTTGAGCAATATTCTAGGGTGGGTCGCCCAAGTGATTTGTAAGCAATCTCATTTGTAGGCTGTGTGTGCTTGCCCAGTATTCTACCAATAAACCAAAGTCTGCCACCTGCTTTACCCATGACTTAACCTGTGTGACCAGTTCATTTCATATCCCTACAGAGTGTTACTCCCAGGTATTTGTATGAGTTGGCCGATTCCAATCTACCGTATCTTCCTTCGCCGTCGGCGTTGTCGTGGTTACCGTGAGACACCGTTATACCAAGAGGAAAGGCACGTCGATCTTAGAGCATGAGATATGATGACTTTAAGCCATAGACAACACACAACGGTCACGGTAGCACCTGATTCCAGAATAGCTGCAGTAGTTAAGATCTACGAACTATCCCCTGTTGACCAGGTCCCCAAAACTTAACTCGTAACGAGATCCCTTCAAAACAAATTGTCATACGATCATCTATAAAGGCTTCGTACAACGAGAGTACATGTTACGGTTTATGGAATAATAACAGATACGACCAAACTGTCTTGTCTCTTCTGCTTTATTTAACATAACTTCGTTCACAGTTTCATTTCGCATTCACCACTCATTCACCGAAACCCTTTGATGAACAGTTTTGGTTGCATAACACCAACAGTCAATGATAATGATACAGCTTTTCTCCTTTTTATAAATTGAAGCCCGCTCTCCGTGATATAATAAAAAAAACTGGTCTCAATACCGCGTGCCTCGTGAGACGCGAATAGACTTATCCTGGAATTGACCGCCCTGTAGGTGTACTCAATTTAATGACCACACTTCACTGTCCGCTATTTCGCGTAACTAAATGTCCATTTGTTAGTCTGATTATACACTGTAGCTATTTAAAATTCGCCCCTATATTTTTCACAACGCACAAATAACACTTCGTTACTTGTTTTCTTTTTTTTTCTTCTAAGAGTAAACGGAAAAAAAAGACGCCGTATCATCGGCTTAGTCGATATAAAGCAAAACACCTTAATATGCCCAATTTTACCTCTTCTTATAGGATCGGCTACCTTACTCATTAATTTATTACATATTATTTCCAATAACGCTAAACAGGTATCGCCGTTATATTTTAATTGTATTCAAAAGCATGTTACTACTATTATGACCGACCAAATCATAATAAATCGCGCGGCGTGCGTTTTTAACGATAACTTTACGCTATTCAAGTTCCGTTACAGCTGTCTTGACTCGTAATGTTACACGGCCCCCCAGACTGTGATGTCTTGAAGAGGGTTCCAGACAGAACAGGTTTTTTTTTTTTTTTTTTTTTTTTTTTTTTTTTTTTTTTTGACAGGAGAGGGTATTTGTTTCGGCGAATACACACACTCTCAGATTCACTCAACAAGTCAGTACATACATTCTACAATATTCAAGTTGAGTTAATGGGCCTAGACAAAATGCCCTTAACTAAATTCCACATTTGTTTATAGGTTGTCTTAGAAGCACTTTGCACTAATCACTTCATATTCACACCACATTTTTTTTCGTCGATGAAGCCCTCAGTTCTTCAACTGACTGTGCAAGGCAGGGATCACAGCCGGGTTCGACGATTGGCATCCTAGGCCAAAACCCTTATCAGGCCACTTGTTTAACCAGAGAGGATTTGGTCCTTTTCTTTTCCTCTTAATTCCACTTTCAAATCATCCATCCTCGTCGTTCAGTGAGAGGATAAATCGTATTTCAGCGTCGTCATTGTTGCTGATACCAAGAAGGTATCTCATGGAAATCATCGGTACATTCTTTAATTTTCTTTGTAAGTTAGTATAAGTACGTATTTATCCATTGGTGCTTTTATTTAGTCCACTGAGTGTAGTCTTGGTATCATTCAGTGTTTCTTGAATCTATATTTTGCTCATTATTGATAATACTTCTTCAGGTCTATGTGAGGGAACAAGCCTTTAATTACATCAGTATCACAATCTGCCAGGAGGTAGCTCCCTTCATGAGGTATTTTCATTATTTTATATGGACCTGTATATAAATTTTGCCATTTCTTATTCAGTATTTTCCTGGTTGATGCTTTTGGGTGATTTCTCAATAAAATTTCTTCCCCTACATCATATGTGACTACTTTCTTCACATTTTTATCAAAACGGGTTTTTCTCAATTGTGCTTGATGCTTCAGGTTTTCGTAGACCTTCTTCACCATATCTTCTTTCTTGGTAATCTTTTGTTCTATTGCAGGTAATTTCTTCATCCATTCTGGCACAATACTTTCACCAAATACTATTTGGTTAGGTGAATAACCTGTCGATAAGTGTGGTAAGTCATTATAAACTTTCTCAAATTCATAAATCCAATCGATCCATTTATAATGTTGTTTGGGTAAGTACGTCCGTAAAAATCGGTTCAACTCTCGGAAGATTCTTTCAACCGGATTTCCACAAGGGTAAAATCTTGAGATGTAAATATGCTGGATTCCTTGTTCTTTCATAGTGTCTCTCCATACTTTGCTTGTATAATAAGCAGCGTTGTCTGTCAAGATCATTATAGGTTTGCCAAGCTCAGTTATATAGTTGTTGATAAATTTGCGTAACATGGGTCGAACGTGGAGATTTTTCAAAGGATATAATTTCACATATTTTGAAAAGAGATCATAGAAAGCCAATACATATTTGAACCGTCCACGTGTCATGGGACATGGCCCACAGACGTCACATGACACCAACATTAAAGGTTGTTGTGGGATGATAGGATGTAATTCTATCTTCCGACAATAGTTTATGGGTTTCGCCTTCTGACATATTTTGCACTTCTTAACAATATTTGTAGCTATACGTCCCAAATTTGGATGATAGCAGTATTGTGCTATTTTGGCTGTACATTTAACGGCACCAAAATGACCCCAATTCAAGTGAGTGTACCATACTAGTGATTCTAAATATTTATTTGGAACACAAACTTTCCAAACATCTTCTTCATCCTTCCTCCGATACAATATTCCGGATTTTAATTGATACTGTTCTTGAGAGTGACTTAGCCTTTTGCTTTCAACAGCATGCCTAATGGCTTTCCACAACTTATCATCTTCTTGCAGTTGTGGAAGACTTCGAGATAGCTGTGAAATCTGCCTCTCACAATATTGCCTTGATAAATTCATGACTTTAAAGTCAATAGTCCGTTCTTCACACTCGTCAGCATTCTTTCTTTTCGGTAATCTTGAAAGAGCATCGGCTATGATGTTGTCTTTCCCTCTGATGTATTTGAGCATAATATCATATTCTTGCAGTAGCAAGGCCCACCGGGTTAAACGTGAATGGAACATCCTTCCTGTTAAAATAAAAGATTAAGCTTTGTGGTCGCAGAATACAATGATCTTCTTTCCATATACAAAATAGCGAAACTTTCTAAGTGACCAGACCACGGCCAGTACTTCCAATTCAGTAGTACAATATGCACGTTCACAGCTAGAGTGTGTTCTGCTGGCAAACCCAATTATCTTGATGGTACTGATATCTTCTGGATTGTCCATCTGGAAAAGAGTGGCACCCAATCCTGTTTCAGAAGCATCCGCAGCAACATAAAAATCTTGATCAAGTCTCGGATGATGTAACAGTGGAGCATTAGTCAAAGCATTGCGGATGTTATCAAAAGCTTGCGTGCATTCGAATTCCACTCCCACATGACATTTTTTCTTAACAGCCGTAACAAACAGTCTTGGCTTCCTAACTGATTGGGTAAAAATCGTCGAAAAAATGAAACTAAGCCGATAAATGACTTTAATTCCGTTCTATTCTTTGGATAAGCACATCTGTTAATCGCATCCATCTTTTTAGGATTTGGTTTTATCCCTTCAGGAGTGATTATATGTCCAAGAAATTTCAATTGGTTATGAGCAAACTTGGATTTGCTCAAATTTACAGTAACTCCGTATTCCAAAAATTTCGCAAAAACTCTTCTTAATAAGTCCAAATGTTCCTCCCAAGTTTCAGAAGCAATTAGCAAATCATCCACATATAAAGTAACTTCATTCAAAAGGTCTCTGCCCAGTACGGTATCTAATGCCGATATGAAAACACCACCGCTTATTTTCAACCCAAATGGCATGACAGTAAACTGGTAACTTCGGCCCAGAAAAACGAATGCAGTATATTTTCTAGATTCTTTCGATATTCTAGTTTGCCAATATGAACTACGCATATCCAAAGAAGTTAAGAAGCGGGCACCATAAAACTTTTGTACTAACTCTTCTAGGTTCTCCGGTCGCGTTTGTACAGGTATAATGATCTTATTGATCTCTCTGGCATCTAACACCAATCTGATGTCACCATTGGGTTTAATTACCGCCACAAGAGGGTTACAATCATCAGAATCTGAGGGCTCAATAATACCCCATTCTAACATTTTATTGATTTCCTTTCTGACTACTTCTTTCTTTGTCCATGGGATAGAATAGGAAGTACGACAAAAGGGTTTATGTGCATACGTCTTTATATGGTATTCAAAGTCTTTTATTATACCCGGACGTTTACTAAAAATTGACTGATATGCTTCCAACAAGTAGTACAGTTCATCCCTTTGGATAACAGATAAATATTCTGATTCTAACACCTTTTCCTGCAATGACATTTTATCCATCATTTCTTCAGAACATTCAATAAGGCATATATCATACACATTTTCATCATCAATACTGACATATTTTGCCATTAGATTCATACACAATTGATTTGGAATTACTCGGCCCTTTCTCAGGGTGGTTGTCAAAACTTTACCATTGGAATTAAATATACATTCACCTTTCTCTAAATTAATGATTGCACCGGTCTCACATAAAAAATCCAAACCCCAGATACATGGTACTGTCATTTTAGGAACAACCAGGAATGTACTTTCTATTTGAGCCCCCTGTATTGTAACGTCAACACGTACCTGTTTCACAACTTTTTGCATTTTTGCGCTGAACGCGCCAGACACGGTACATCCTGTGATAGGAAAAGTAGGCATTTTTACCCCTCGGCTTATCTGTTTTAAACAGTCCAACGTCATGACACTAATAGTTGCTCCAGTATCAATTAATATTTCAACATCAACATTATTTATACTTGTTGGAATTATTGCCTGTAAAATTTGTCCGCATTTATTAGAAACTTCAGGTTTTTCTTCAATTAACTCATTCCTTATATCCTGATCATTATTGTACCTTAATACTCTCACTTCAAATTGATGCCTGCCTTCCTTCTCCTTTCCAGTCATCCTAGGAAGGCATTTGGTGACTGGTATTAGTTTAATCTATCTCGTTGAGTCATTGGTGGGGGTTCATGAACTTCCACAATCCGTATAGTATGATCCGAGTTGTGGTGTTCACCCCGTCGCACATTGGAGGCTCCTTCGCCCATTGGTATAACTCCTTGTGCTGGATGAGGACTCTAGGCATTTGTTCCATCCTGCCAATGAACATTATGCTTCGAATTATCTTCCCAAGGTCGAATGCAATTGGGTTCATCACTTGGGTACCTGTTACTCTTATTAATATCACTACTATGCACATTCGCGTCACCATATCGAGGTTTACCTCTAGCACAGTAAGTATCTCTTCTATATTTATTATAATCATTGTTTTTATTGCAACCATAGGATGAAGATAGTCCACGCTCCTGTGATGCGGGTTTGACCTGGTTTTCGGTATTATTATTATCATACGTTAAATTATTATTATAATTATTCGTATTACTATGAGTGTGAGTCGACATTTGATTACTACTCATTTGTCTTGCATCTTCCATAATCATATCTATAGAGTCAATCACCGACAAGAATTGTTCTACATCGTGGTCAGGAACATTTATTAACTTTTCACGTATATTTAAGGGCAACCTTCCCTTCAAAATTCTGATCACTTCCTTGTGAGAAATTGGATCACTCCAATAACGTGTCTTATTTATGTACTTTTCAAAATATTGCCTTAAAGTACTCCTTTTACTGTTAAAATACTCAGGTTGGTAAACCTCTTTTCTTAATTTCTCTTGTTTACTCGACGACCAGTATTTAGTCAAAAAAAGTTGTTCAAACTCAGCGCAAGTATGGCAACTTTCACTTACTTCGGCGGCCCATAATGCGGCTTCTCCGGTAATTTTGGGTACTATAAATTGAAGTCGGTCGTGTTCTGACCAGCTACGCGGAAATATTCTTTTGAAATTATTGATAAAGATTTTCGGATGCAGGTTGTTCTTTTCAGTGGAGAATGTTGGGAATTGTCTACTTTTAAAAATGCTGTTCTCCACCTTTAAAGAAGACAAATATCCTCGCTGACCAAAAGAATCATCATCTTTACCAACCGAATCATCAACTTCCCAATGCAAATTTTCGCCACAATTGTACTTCGTATTATCACATGTTCGGTTGTTTTTCGACCTATTCTCCGAACGTTCGTCCTCTGTCAACAAATTTTGTGATGACTTTCGTTCTAACTCCGCCAATTTATGATTGGTTTCCTTTTGCCATTTAGGTAACTCATCAACTATTTTGTCTTTTATTTTCTGAAATTCGCTAGTGAAGAGCTTAATTAATTCATCATTTCTACTTAGGTGCTCATTGATATTTTCATTTGGCTGGGATCCAATAGTAGTCTTAACCTTGTCTACAATTTCATTTCCTTTTATTTCTATCCATTCAGATAGATCTTCGTCAAGTCTTTTAGTTTGATCTACTAAATACTTGTCAATCCCCTTACGAGCATCAGACTCAAACTCGACTATTTGTTTCGAAAGCTCTTCTATCTGTGCGCTAGCATTGAAACAGCTGCTTTCACACTTAACCATCCTATTGGACAGGCCATCATAACTCTTCGAAACTACCTCACATTTCTTTTCTACGTCATGAAGTTTTCCCATTAAATTATTATATTGCCTTTCTAAGGTGGTAGAAAACTCTACATCTAGTTCTCCAAATTTTGCATTTAATTGAGTCTCCCAGTCCGCCTTTAATTCTTTCTTAGTATTTTCCAGCTTATAATCAAAGGTGTTCAGTTTGCTTTCCAAAGAATCCATTTTAACTTCTAATGAACCAAATTTGGCCTCAAATTTTTCATTTAACTTTTGATTGTCCTCTTTTAATTGCTTATTATCTTTTTCTAGTGAACCAAGTCTTCCATTCATTACACCCATTTGAGTATTTATTGATACCAGCATATCAAACATTTTTTGATTAATATTTCCATTTTGCGGATCAACTTGTTGATCTACTTCCGAAACCTCAAGATCTTTATGTTCTCCCACGCTGCTTACCTTACTTATCATTGTATTTGAATCTCCTAACGGCTCTAAATCAATAACTGTATTATTATCTGTACATGTCTCCTGTCCCACATTGAGCTCATGGGATACATCATCCCTATCCTCTTCACATTTCTCACTCTCTCCACTCATTACTCTACTCAACTGCACATTATCATGTATTCTTTTCGTTCGTTTTGACATGATTATTCACTACCAAGACATACACTTATTTTCACTATGTATTTATATATATTTATCTTCCGAAATCACAAGTCTCAACTTCCTTTTTTTTTATAACTATACAGTTATTTTAATCATACCTGATAGTATCGCTCACTTTTAGCGATTATTGAAGAATACCTCTTTCATTGGACAGACTCACTGGCTGCTACAATATTTTCCAACTCTAGGGTTCGTGAATCCGGATGACACTCGACTCGATGCAGCAATCCTCCTCGATCGAGCCGCACGTCGTTGCGCCACTTCTACCGTATCTTCCTTCGCCGTCGGCGTTGTCGTGGTTACCGTGAGACACCGTTATACCAAGAGGAAAGGCACGTCGATCTTAGAGCATGAGATATGATGACCTTAAGCCATAGACAACACACAATGGTCACGGTAGCACCTGATTCCAGAATAGCTGCAGTAGTTAAGATCTACGAACTATCCCCTGTTGACTAGGTCCCCAAAACTTAACTCGTAACGAGATCCCTTGAAAACAAATTGTCATACGATCGTCTATAAAGGCTTCGTACAACGAGAGTACATGTTACGGTTTATGGAATAATAACAGATACGACCAAACTGTCTTGTCTCTTCTGCTTTATTTAACATAACTTCGTTCACAGTTTCATTTCGCATTCACCACTCATTCACCGAAACCCTCTGATGAACAGTTTTGGTTGCATAACACCAACAGTCAATGATAATGATACAGCTTTTCTCCTTTTTATAAATTGAAGCCCGCTCTCCGTGATATAATAAAAAAAACCGGTCTCAATACCGCGTGCCTCGTGAGACGCGAATAGACTTATTCTGGAATTGACCGCCCTGTAGGTGTACTCAATTTAATGACCACACTTCACTGTCCGCTATTTCGCGTAACTAAATGTCCATTTGTTAGTCTGATTATACACTGTAGCTATTTAAAATTCGCCCCTATATTTTTCACAACGCACAAATAACACTTCATTACTTGTTTTCTTTTTTTTTCTTCTAAGAGTAAACGGAAAAAAAAAGACGCCGTATCATCGGCTTAGTCGATATAAAGCAAAACACCTTAATATGCCCAATTTTACCTCTTCTTATAGGATCGGCTACCTTACTCATTAATTTATTACATATTATTTCCAATAACGCTAAACAGGTATCGCCGTTATATTTTAATTGTATTCAAAAGCATGTTACTACTATTATGACCGACCAAATCATAACAAATCGCGCGGCGTGCGTTTTTAACGATAACTTTACGCTATTCAAGTTCCGTTACAGCTGTCTTGACTCGTAATGTTACACCAACAGTGACTCATTGGTATTATTTTCATAGGATACAATGTTTTTTCGTTATGTGAAGTGCACAATTTTACATTTCTGAACATTTTGAGGAAGTTGCCAATCTCTACACCACCTTGAAATCTTATGAAGATCTGACTGAATATTCTCTCAGATAGTATTTCATTATAGATAACTGCATCGTCTACAAAAAGCCTGATTTTACTATTAATATTGTCTGCAAGGTCATTAATATACAACATGAACAGCAAGAGTCCCAACACACTTCCCTGGGGAACATCCGAAGTCATGTCTATATCTGACAATGACTCTCCATCCAAGGTAACATGCTTTGTCCTCCCTACCAAAAAGTTCTCAATCCAGTCACAAATTTACTCTTGATACCCCATGTGATCGTACTTTTGACAATAAGCATAGGTGTGGTACTGAGTCAAATGCTTTTTGGAAACCAAGAAACACTGCATCTACATGGTTGCCTTGATTCAAAGCTTTCAGTATGTCATGTGAGAAAAGTGCAAGTTGGGTTTCACATGATTGATGTTTTCAAAATCCATGCTGGTTGGCATTGATCAAAATTCATGCTCGTTGACATTGAGAAGGTCAGTTTACAGTGTGTCTCTTCAATGAATTAATAATTTCTTCTTCCAGTGATTTTATGATGTTAAGGTCACTTTTTGTGTGCATCTTAATTCCTATCAAATGTTCAAATGGTGTTTTCCCAATACTTTTATGGCATGTTGAATTCATAAGGTGTTGAATTGACTTATACCATTCATTAGGTCTATCAGTACCAAGCTTGACAATGATTTTAACCAAAGTAGAATCGATCTCAATCTGTCCATTTGCTCTACGGAGTCCTGTAGGTATGAAAATGTGCTCAATTCATTTTTTAATGCGACACTTTTTGGAATCTTGTGTAGTAAAGCAAGTCCCTAGCTATCGGTAATTACTTGAACTGCATTCCCTAAATTAGTGTTCTCTAATTTCATTACACAAACTACTTCTGTTGAATTTGTATCTTTACAGGATGTAGCCAGGTTAACTTGGTAAATCCATCAATAATACTTAGAATGTGGTTGTATCCTTTGTGCATTGACTGAAGGGGTCGAATATGATCCATATGAAAAGAATGTAATGGCTCACTGTCTTTGAATATGGGATGAAGGAAGCCTACGTTCGTTCCTGATTTCTTATCCACAATTAAACATTTTACATAATTGGAGATTACTCTTTTAAACTTGGCAAGCAAATCTGTCATATAATAATCTTGTTTTACTTCTTCACTTTGCTTGACTGCATAATAACCTTTCTCATGCATAAGCTCAATGATTTCACATTGCGTAGTGCATGGAACCACTGAAGCCTCTCGTCCATCATAGTACTTGAAAAGGACACTATCTCTCATTAAAAAGTTTTTATAAGGCCATTCTCTGAGATTGCTCTTGATTGCTGCTAAACGATCATACTTCTTTAGATTTCCTGATTGTAGCTATTAAAGTATCTGTGAAACCAAACCGTACATTCATGTGATGACTTAGGAATAATCTTCCAAGGCCACAGCCCATCTTGCTATTTTCAGTAACGAGTCCTTATCCATAGTCTTTTGGGATGCAGCACAGTCCATTGCAATTTTAAAACATAATCCTAGTAAATATACCTGAAGTTTCTGTAAAGCTTTAACAATACCTAAAACATCAAACTTATAACTACTGTATTTTTCCTCTTGAAAGTTTTACTCTCGTACAAGACTGGATGGAATTAATCATATGAAGTTTTTTTGTAATACCACAACTCCAAACCCTTCTTTGCTTGCCCTATATGTAGTCCAGTTTTATGTTTTATGTTGTACATTTTTAATACTCAGTCTGTTCTTGATTATTCCTTAGTAAATTGCTGAGAGGTTTGGCAATTGCAGAGTAATGTGAGATAAACTTCGTGAAGTATCCTGTTCGGCCAAGGAATCTTTGTATTGCTGTAATAGATTTTGGTACTGGAAAGTTTTGAACGGCTGTTGTATTCTCAGGAGCGGGTCAGATTTGTTCACACTGTATAACATACCCGAAAAATTCAACAGTTCTCTTCTAAGAACTGGCATTTTGGAAAATTAACTTCCAAACTGTATTCTGCGACAGTTTTCAACACTAAATCAAGCCATCGAAACGCCTCATCACCACTCTTTGTTGGTATTATATCATCTTCCATTTAAATAATGTTCTCTTGAGCCAGTGCTCAAAAAACATTGTCTATATAATGCTGGAACATTGCAGGTGGATGTGGTAATCCAAATGGAAGTTTACTGAACTGAAACTGCCCTGAGTGTGTCACAGATGAGTTGTATTTCTGGCTTTCCTCTTCAACATCAGTGTGAAAGAAAATCAATTCTTGAGGTGTAGTCTGGAAAACACTCAGGCATATTGTAATTTACCTAAAAGACCTTTGTGGGTTAATGATCTTTTACCATGATCTTGTTTAATTCTCTGTAGTCTATACAGATGTTATATTCTCCTCTTTTTTTACAACTACAACCTGGCTATCATATTCATATGAACTTGGTTCTATTAGTTCATGATAAGCTACATCTGTAAATGGTTATCAATTATTTCTCTCTCATCTGGTGGCAATCTGCTGGGTCTGCTATATATTGTTTGCTCTTCTCTTGGGTAATGCTGTTTTACCATGATCTTGTTTAATTTTCTGTAGTCTATACAGATGTGATATTCTCCATTTTTGTTTTTTACAACTACAACTTGGCTAGCATATTCGTATGAACTTGGTTCTATTAATTCTTGATAAGCTACATCTGGACATGATTACCAATGATTTCTCTCTCTTCTTGTTGCAATCTGCTGGTTCTGCTATATATCGTTTGCTCTTCTCTCTCAAGAATCTTCATTCTAACATCAGTGGATTTTGTGTTTGTCATGGTGTAATTAGTCACTAAATCTTCAGTGTGTTTCTTTGTTTCATCACTAACGGAGATTTTGGTATCTAGTTTTGGTCTGCGTGGTATATGGGTACACACGAGATGAGCTTTTGTTTATTCAAACTTCAGTTTGTTCTAGATCATTTCACACTACCATTTCTCAATTCATTGTGTTTATAGAAAGCACACAAATATCTGTTACAATTTTCACATAATCACTCTCAGCAATGCCTGTAAAATATCCTTGTGGAGAGACAGTTTTTCCTAAACCCTGACAAGACTGCATTAGTTTCTTGCAAACAAGGAGCATCCATTATCTTGTGAACATGCTGTAATAATAAATTGACAACCATAGTCAGTTAGCGACCTCACCTTTATTCGTACATTTTGTAATTTACAGTTGTTAATACTCCTTTTAATGGTATTTGCATTAATTGTAGCCTCTTGATCACTTTGCTCCTTTGTGTGTTCGAATGACATGTGGCCAAATTTGTTAAAATTAATGCATCTCCTTGCCTTGCTCTTGAGGTTGTGATCATTTGACCTATGCCCACTGGCACCACAATTGAAACACTTTTTTTGGATCCCAAACTGCACATATAGTAATTCTGTCACGTGAGTCTTTAGCATGTTTCTTACTGGAGTTTAAATTTTCATTGCTGTAACTTTTATTTCTTTGCGACAGTGACTTCACAGCTCTTTCCTAATGCCTTGTTTTTTCCTTAAACTTTCACACTTCCAGTGCAATAAAGTAGAAGTTTTGTGCATTAGTCATCTTCTGTCCTGTCAGTCATGTGCTGAAATAATGTCATTACAAATATCAGAACAGCTGGCAATTTCTTTCATTATGAAAAAAATATTCTTGAAGAGAGTTGAGGGGTTTGCAGCAGAAATGGCATAACCCACAAATTTCTTGTTTTTAGGAAAAATAAGTAAAGATAAACTGTATAAATTAACTATTACTGCTAAAAGAAATGTTGTTTGTACTTGTAGTGATATTATTAAATGTGAATATTTGCTCTCTACATGAACTTAAAAATTGCATTTTCAGTGCCAAAATTGTGGGTTACACCATTCTACCTCCAAGAAAAATTGGTGTATTCCACGTTTTTGTACTTCTATACGTCATTGTTGCTATCTATGAACAAAATATGTATTTACTCCCAGAATGAAGTAACCTAAATTAAATAAACAGTATGTATTGAAGAAGATAAACAACATTTATTTCACATTTTGCTACAAACATGGGATGGAAATTACAACTTCTTTCTTTACTGACATTAGTACTCAAAATAATGTAACTTTTTAACCTAATATTACAAAAATGTCTATACATTTCTCCCAGTAAACAAGCAATCACTCATTGTCGCCTTCTTCACTCAAATATATGTCTGTATCAGACTCTGGAAGTGTAGCTTGTGAATCAATATTATCTTCATAAAACCTGTGATGGATGGGAGTAACATATTTCATCAGCTTCCTTAAACCATTAGCTTTAGCATGTGTTATTGTATATTTCTTCACCTCAGATAACTTCAAAAGCATGACACGACCTGGTTGATGTATTTGACATCCTTTTCTGGTTTTCTTGCAATTCATGGCCCTGTATGGCCTATCTCGATTTATGTTTCAGAGAAATCGATTTCAAAAGGTTTTTCCTTGTGAAATTTCACCTACTGTATTTTCAGCCAGCTGATTTTGTCACCATCCATACATATTTTCTTCTTAACAGTTATATCTTTCAAAGGTTTGATGCTTTTAAAATCATGTATGGTGGGCTCCATGTGGTTCCCTAGTTGTGCAGCAACCGTAAACCATAAAATTACCAAATGTGCAGCAACCAGTCACAAAAACATGTTTTATTTATTCACTATTGCAAATCGATTTCAACTGATTAACAGCCATCATCGGTGCTTTCAACCAATATGTGCCCTGGGTATTAATACTGTCTTAAGCAGAGGTCAAACATTAAGTTATGTTTGACCTTGCAATAGTGAATAAATAAAACATGTTTTTATGACTGGTTGCTGCATATTTGGTAATTTTGTGATTTTAAAATCGTCTTCCTGTAGATGAGTGACTTGAAATTTGTTTCCTTTCTTTTTTGCGATCCCAGTAATTCTAATAAGACTTTCAAGAGATTCCTTTACTGGGGTGTAATCTCGTTCTTTACACCAATCCAAATACAAACGGTGCATTTTGGCAATGTTCACTTCGGGATTAAGGTATTGTCGATTTGGTTGTCCTTTCTAGAATAGTTTGAGTGGTACCTTGGGAATGATTCTGTGTGTTCTTTAACTTGACATTTGACTTCTGCAGGAGTTTTGTTTGCAGGTTCACATTTACCACGATTATCTGAAGTTACTTCTCCTTTTTGTTTGTAAGAAGTAATAAAACAGTCTAGTGAACCAGATGAAATTTGAAAGGTGTTTTGGAAAACAAGTCTGCACATATTAACATTACCATCCTGTTTCTTTAAGGTTTATGTACGAGTGAATGCATGATATGATACTGCTGTACTATATGACCACTTCTTCATTGTTTGTTGCAACAATCCACAGTTAAAACTTTTTTGAGTTAATTCACCTTCTTTGCCAAGGGAATAGAACCTTTCAAAATTGCACACAATTGCAATGTTAGAAACTAAACTTCTTCTACTTGCCAGTACACATTACACCTTCTTTACATTTCATTTCCACAAATCAGGATTCCTTGTTCTCTTTCTACCCTTTTTTTGAATGGCAGGGGTCATCTTCAACACCAATAAAGTTTCCACTCACATCCAGATCAGCAGTTCCATCTCCTTCAATAACAGTAACTGTTGTTTTAGCTGAGGTACTTGGCATTTGTCCATCATTTTCAGAGTCTGTGAGAGTAGGGTTACCTCTTTTACTTTGTGGATCATTTATAGGCACTGACACAGCAGATGCTTTCAGTCTTGCTGTTTCAGCACTCGTTTGTCTTTTCACATTTCTCTTTTTAAGCTTCCTTTTGGGGGTTTCATAATAAGTCATATTCATATGAAGAAGCATGTGGAACATACTCTTGATCAGAACCAGAATCACTCAGATTTTCTTCATTAAATGAATCCGTAGTGGGTTACACCAATTTTGCACTTGATTAATTTCAAAATAGTTGTCTACAAGTTACAACACTAATGTTTTACTCCTGAATGGCACCTGAATGAAATACAAAAATGATAGGCTATAAAAACAATGTAACGAAGTAAAGGCTATAAAAACAATGTAATGAAGTAACAAAAAACAGAAAAATATAAAAAATGGGTATTTGTGGGTTACACCGTTTCTGCACCAAACCCCTCAGTTTTCCCATTTCTTCTTCTGTCTCCATAGCACTTGTTTTCACGTTGAATTCTTTCTGCAAAGCTTCCTTCAGTGTAACTCATGATGTAAGACTCTCCTCACCTTGAATAAAAGTATTAGCTAACTCTCCAAGTACCTTTTTTGCAAAAGCAAGCATATGCGATAGACTCCAACCCATTTAAAATGCTGTTTCTTTGAAGTCAGTAAACCACTTAATAACTGGATATCTGTCACTGCCGCTAAATGACTTAAGAGCACTCTTGATGTCGCAAAATGACACAGAAAATTTACATAGACCTAGTGAATGTGGCAAGATTCATGTTTCGCTTTTATTGCCTATTTCTAAATTGGAAAGTTTTTCCGTCATTTTTCAAGTAAACTTAAGCTTTTATCACTGCCCATTTGCAGAGGCTTTTGATTGTGTAAATCATGAAATTCTGCTAGACAAGCTCAAGTATTGTGGCATGAATGGGACAGTGCACAAACGGTTTAATTCGTACCTAACTGGAAGAGTGCAGAAAGTTGGAATAAGCAGTTCTCATAATATGCAAAGATCAGCACATTCCTCAAACTGGGGAACTATCAAGAATGGGGTTCCACAAGAGTCGGTCTTGGGTCCTTTGTTGTTCTTAATATATATTAATGACTTGCCATTCTATATTCATGAAGAGGCAAATTTAGTTCTCTTTGCTAATGATACAAGTATAGTAATCACACCTGACAAACAAGAATTAACTGATGAAATTGTCAATGTCTTTCAGAAAATTACTAAGTGGTTCCTTGTAAACGGACTCTCACTGAATTTTGATAAGACACAGTACATACAGTTCCGTACAGTAAATGGTATGGGGCCATTAATAAATATAGACCTTAATCAGAAGCATATAGCTGAGGTAGAATATTCAAACTTTTTAGGTGTGTCCATTGATGAGAGATTAAATTGGAAGAAACACATTGATGATCTGCTGAAACGTTTTGAGTTCAGCTACTTATGGAATAAGGGTCATAGCAAATTTTGGTGATAAACATCTTAGTAAATTAGCTTACTACGCCTATTTTCACTCGTTGCTTGCATATGGCATCATATTTTGGGGTAATTCATCACTGAGGAATAAAGTATTTATTGCACAAAAGCGTGTAATCAGAATAATAGCTGGAGTCCACCCAAGATCACCCTGCAGACATTTATTTAAGGATCTAGGGATATTCACAGTAGCTTCTGAGTATATATACTCTCTTATGAAATTTGTTATTAACAACTTCAAAAGTAATAGCAGTGTGCATAACTACAATACTAGGAGAAAGAATGATCTTCACTATTCGAGATTAAATCTAACTTTGGCACAGAAAGGGGTGAATTATACTGCCACTAAAGTCTTTGGTCACTTACCAAATAGTATCAAAAGTGTGACAGATAACCAGCAAGTATTTAAGAATAAATTAAAAGAATTTCTGAATGACAACTCCTTCTACTCCATAGAGGAATTTTTAGATATAAATTAAGAAAAAAAGAAAAAAAACCAAACAAAAAAAAATTATAAAAAAATAAAATAAAAAAGTTGTTACATTAACTTAATTATGTTGTTAAATTAACTTATTTATGTCATGTATTGGAAAATTTGACTCGTTCCACATCATTACGAAATATCGTATTCATGATCCATGGAACTAGTATTAATCTAATCTAATCTAATCTAATCTGCAGATTAGGTAGAAAAACTGCATCATGACTTGTTCAATTGATACCAGACGAGCCCCCAAAATTTGTAGGAAAAACCGTTACAACTTTCATGAAGAACTATTTATCAATCTCCTCATTATGAAATTTAATATTGAACTACCAAAAAACAAAAGAACTTAACCAACAAACTCACGTTTTTTCCATAAACATAATCTCTCCATGAACATAAAATATATATATATATATCTCTCTCTCTCTCTCTCTCTCTCTCTCTCTCTACGCACGCGCGCGCGCACACACACACACACACACACACACACACACACACACCCTATCATTCTGTCTTTTCTTATTGTCAGTGTTTTCTGTATGTTCTTTTCATCATTGATTTTGTGGAGAACTTCCTCATTCTGTATTTTATCAGTCAACCTAATTTTTAACATTCTTCTGTAGACCACATCTCAGACACTTTGATTCTCTTCTGTTAAGATTTTCCCACTGTCCGTGATTCATTACCGTATAATGTTATGGTCCTAACATACATCCTTAGAAATTTATTCCTCAAATTAAGGCCTGTGTTTGATACCAGTGGACTTCTTTTGACCAGGAATGCCCTCTTTGCCTGTGTTAGTTTGCTTTTTTATGTCCTTCTAGCTTCGGCCATTGTAGGTAATTTTGCTTCCATGGTAGCTGGATTCCTTAACTTCGCCTACCTTCTGATAACCGATTTTCGTGTTAAGTTTCTCATTATTGTCATTTCTGCTACATCTCTTTATCTTTGTCTCTCTTCAGTTTACTATCAGTCCACATTCTATACTGATTAGACTGTAAATTCCATTCAAGAGATCCTGCAGTTCTTCTTCATTTTTATTGAAGATAGCAATGTCGTCAATGAATCTTATCATAAATATCCCTTTGCCCTACATTTTAATCCTACCCTTGAAACTTTCTTTTATTTCTATCATTGTTTCTTTGGTGTATAGATTGAACAATAGGGCAAAAGACTGCATCCCTATCTTACACTATTATTAAGCCAAGCACTTCGCTCTTGATCTTTCAGTCTTATTGTTCCCTCTTGGTTCTTTCACTCTTATTGTTCCCTCTTGGTTCTTGTACATAATATGTGTTACCTGTCTTTCCCTATATCTTACTCCTATTTTTTTCCCAGAATTTCGAACATCTTGCAGCATTTTATATTGTCTTAATGCTTTTTTTGGATCAACGAATTCTGTGAGCTTGTCTTGATTTTTCTTCAGCCTTGCTCCATTATTCACAATGTCAGAACTGCCTCTGGTGTCTTACCTTTTCTAAAGCTGAACTGCTTATCATCTAACATATCATTAATTTTCTTTTCCATTCTATATATTATTCTTGTGAGCAGCTTAGATACAAGAGCTGTTAGGCTGATTGTGCGATAGTTTTTGCACCTATTTGCTCTTGCTATCTTCGGAATTCTGTGAACATTATTTTTCCAAAAGTGTGATGGTATATCACTAGACACTATACATTTTACACACCAGTGTGAATAGTCACTTTGTTGCCAAGCCCCTCAATGATTGTAGAAATTCTGATAGAATGTTATCTATACCTTCTGCACTATTTTACTCAAAGCTCCTCTAAATTCTTACTCTGATACTGGATCTCCCATCTCATTCCTGTTACTCCAATTTCTCCTTCCACATTAACGGACATGTTCTCCTTGTAGAGACCTTCAGTGCGCTCTTCCCACTTATCTGCTCTCTTCTGCATTTAACAGTGGAGTTCTATTGCACACTTCATGTTACCACCCTTTTGTTTAATTTCACTGAAGGTTGTTTTGACTTCTCAGTATGTTGAGTCAGTCTTCCTGTTGATCATTTCTTTTTGGATTTCTTCACAACTTTCCTGAAATGATTTTGCTTAGCTGCCATGCATTTCCTATGTACTTCATCCCTAAATGATTTATATTGCTGCATCCCTGTCTTCCCCTGAATATTTTTGGCACTCCTTCTTTGCTCAATTGAAATATGTCATCTCTTACCCAAAGTTTCCCAATAGTTATCTTCATTGTACCAATGTTTGTCTTTCCAACTTCTGTGATTGCCATTTTTAAAGATAGCCACCACTCTGTTCAGCCGAGTTGCCTGCTGTGGTATTCTCATCGTACTGCGCAGTGTTCAACTTATCTGGCTTGTCACTGGCCTTATTGGCAGAGAAACCCTTAAATCCCCCATCCAAATCCCACAACACACCATAGTTGAGACAGTGTAAGAAGATCCCTAACAGCTCGCAGTGCTGTTGTGAGCTTCCAGCTGTGGGGTGCTAATGGTTGCAGGTGAAACAGTAGCTGTCTACAGAGCTGTGACAACAGTGAGGCATTCCCATAGAGACGTTTACAAATTCGCATTACGTTATTGATTGATGTAGGCCTGTGAAGCTGCCATTCCCAGCCCGCTGCAACTGTTAGGAATCGACTTATGTCACCCCAACTATAGCAATAAGAACTTTATAAGATGAATATGTTAATACAAAGATATATTCAGTGAGCTCTGTGTTTTCGGTTGGTTAACTTGTATGGCTTTACCACCTCACACTTCATCTGACTTAAGCAGATTTTTGCATTTCTTTTACTCACTTGTTGACAAGCAAAAAAGGATTTCTTGTTAGGGAGAATGCAGCATGTTATCTTTGGTGGACAGTAGTAGACAGATGTGGAAGTAACTTGGGTGTGCTCCAGGGAAGAGTGTTGGTTCACTTGATGTTGATGTAGTATATTAATGATCTTCAGACATTTTGCAGACAATACATTTCTCTACAGCGAAGAGTAGCCTGAATGAAAATGTACAAATATTCAGTCAGACCTTGATAAGATTTCAAAATAGTAAAATTGTGCACTTCACTAAAAGAAAAAAACATAGTATCCTATGTCTATAATATCAATGAGTCACTGTTGGAATCAGCCAACCCATAGAGATACCTGTGTATCACACTTTGGAGCGATTTGAAATGGAATGATCACATAGGCTCAGTCATGGATATAGCAAGTAGCAGGCTCCGGTTAGTTGGTAAAGAGTACGGAAATGCCATCATTCTAAAACTGAAACTGCTTATAAATCACTCTTGCAACCCATCCTAGAATATGGGTCAAGTGTGGAGCCCTTATCAAAGACTAGCAGGAGATATTGAATATATATAGAGAAGGGCAGCACAAATAGCCACAAGTTTATTTGACCCACTGGAGAGTGTCACTGAGATGTTGAAAGAACAGAATTGGCAGACTCTTGAAGATAGGCGGAAACCATCCCAAGTTTTAAGAAGCAGTTTTGAACGATGACTCGAGGAATATACCTCCCAGCCCCTACGTATCACTCTCATAGGGATTGTGAAAATAAGAGTAGATTAATTACAACATGCACAGAGACATTTAAACAATTATTTTTTCCCTCACTCCTCGCATGAATGGAGTGGGGGAAAGCCCTAATAACTAGTATGGTGAGGTGTACCCTCTGCCATGCCCTTCACAATGGTTCACAGAGAGTAGATGTAGATGCAGAAGCATAACATTGTATGGTCGATGTGTCATTCAAACATACTTTTCAGACACTCGAAGCAATATTTGCCAATTTTCATAAAACCACTGCTCTGTCTTTGCACAATGACAGGGTATAAATAGAATATGCAATGACTTAGATGGTTTAACATAGTATTGGCTTCAGTATGTTATTTACTTGGACTGAAAAATCTCACATTATTTGACAATACCAATGACCTTCTTTTGAATTTTGAACCTGTTAATATACTAGAACTTAATGCTGCAAATGAATTGGTTGTCTGAGGCTGTGGTATTTTACAGATTATGTAGATTCCAATGAAGGAGTGTTTTCAGTTGGAATATCATCAGTTGTCAAAGTAGAATTAAAAGATGGCACTTACCATCAGGAAATCGGCTATGGAATATCTGAGGGTCTCACAAGTAAAATACGAAGTATGTCACATGCAAGGGAGGTAATGATAAAATAATACTTAGTGATTTTTGAATTTTAATATTTTTCTGTTCTTTTTTTGAGGTACAGTGATAAATCTGTTTGTTATTGATTTTTTTATAGATCATCTTGTACAACATGTATTAGGAGAGTACCGTATTTACTCGAATCTAAGCCGCACCGGAAAAATGAGACTCGAAATAAGGAAAAAAAAAAATTCCCGAATCTAAGCCGCACCGGAAATTTGAGACTCGAAATTCAAGGGGAGAGTAAAGTTTTAGGCCGCACCTCCAAATCGAAACAAAGTTGGTCCATTGTAATAATGAGACACAATTTAGGTCGAATGAATGACGATACAGCTACAGTAGTTTGGTTCGAGTCGTAAGCTTAGCAGTTAAGCTTTACCAGGTAACCATTGCTATGCGTCAGGCGCTCCGTCCATATTTATACGGGTGCCCTTCCTCTTTCGCGTGCTTCGTCTGGTTTGAATCGATTGCTTATTTAGCTTTGATCAGATAAGTGCTGTTTTCTTTGTTATAGGTGTTTGCGTCACTCTAAGCTGAAAATGCATTACTGTACTGTGTCACGCATTGTTGTCGCATTCTGATAGAGCGTGTTTACGGCCTGTCGCCGCTCGCGGCATAGCTTGCTTTTGTGCGCGCTACTGCCGCTTACAATTCAAAAAAAAAGAGAGAGTAATCGTCTCACTAGCGAAACAATGGCAAGAGACTGCTATTTGTTGTTACTTACACTGCTGCTTTCTTTCATAATGATCAACAAGAACCAAATAATAGACTGCGTATGATAGAACATGTTCTGAACGAGAGTTAGGCGAAAATGTTTCTCCGTTTGAAAATCTTTGCGGCCGGTTCTTTAGCACATCAACTTCTGCACAGAAATTAGTCATCTTAGAATTAGAAATCTAGTCAGTTGCCGTGCTTCATTTCTGACTGTATCACTATTAGGCATAAGAATAATACGAATATAAACATGACACGATACGTATATTCTTCCGCGTTTGCTGTTGTCTCACTCTAGTTTCGTAGTTTATTAGGCAGGCAGGATTTAAATGAGATAGCAGCAAACACGAAAGAATACATGACAAAATGTTTATATTCGTATTATTCTTATGGTGAAGAGAATACTGCATGTGATTCACATTTCATCAGGTTCCTATTAGCAACCATCTCTTCTCACAGGTAGGAAAAAATTCAGAAAGTAGAGTTGGCCATATTGACAAACATCCCAAACAGTCTTGCATGTCGGATTTTCGTAGTACATTGAAATTCTGCTACATTCGAAGATGAACAATACGGAATTTGTATTTACTTCGTTGGATAATGTATGAAAATGCAGTGGTCGAAACTCGGGGCGGAGGAAAAAAAGCTCGTCTTCCACCTTTTTTTTAAATTTATTTACTGACGCGGAGGTTTTGGCGCCAGTATTTATCTTTGTGCCTACGAAGCATGCCTGTGTAGCGCTACATATATTTGACGGCAGAAGTTAGTTGTCGCGGCACCTACCAACATTTTTCAGAATTTCCACTTGCTTTGCACTCGATTCTAAGCCGCAGGCGGCTTTTTGGATTACGAAAACCGGAAAAAAAGTGCGGCTTAGATTCGAGTAAATACGGTAGCCCTTTCATGAATTTCAACTTGTTCTCACACACAAGTGAAATGGATTTTCTATTTTGCATTTTAGTGAATCCTGTAACATAATTAAATAGACCAGACATATTTTGCCTGGTGAGTGGGAGTTTGCTTGATGCCAGCTACCGTAAAACAGGTGTTTCTTTGTATGTGGTTAAATTTTCCATCATTCTGTGTCAAATTATCTCTCCTCACCACTACTCTTTCCTTTTATTTGTAAAATTTTTTTGAGAAGTGGCGACATTTTCATACAAAAAAATAATAAATCCTTACCTTACTGTGTCTCTGAAAGCTTTACTTAGGTCTGCCACAACTATATCCAATTTGTATAAATAACAAAAACAGAACTAACTTTCCCCATGGTCTGGTATTTTGAGTCTGTATTTTGATACAGTAACTAATTGAGGTAACAATCATGACCCTAAAACTGATGCAGTCTTGGCATTCCATTTTCATCTGATTTTCACATGAGGTCATTAGTAATCTGTATGCTGACTCGTCAGCAGCAGTTGTTGCAATCAAAGTAGCTAGTGGTCAGATAAAGTAATTGCATTCACATTAACCCTTGCCAGAGATGAAATATGCTTGATTGCTTCCTCCTCCAGCTGTAGTATGTGACTGTCATTACTGTCACTTCTGAAACCACAAGAAATTTATTATTTATGAATCTTCAGTTCTATGTTTTCTCACTTTCCACTCATACCTCTGCTGGACAGATTGCCTAACTTAATAAGTGCACAAAAGAAATATTTTTTTGGGCCTTGTTCCCTTGATGATCTGACCCATTATATGACTTAGAAAAACACTGAGAAATCTTGATATTGCAAAGACAGATTTTGCTTTGCCACTAACAGAGAGTATGCAGCTACCAGTCACTATTTAGGTTTTCAAAATTTACTTTTATGCCCTTTGCTGCTTTCAGATGTTTTCAGTTCTCGATGCATACATGTGTGTAATTTAACACCTTATAATAGAAAAAAGAGCTCAGTTTTTATTTGCTCTCATTTCTTGACAACTTCTTTCTTCTTGCTAGTGTGGCCATTGAATTCTTATTGGAATGTGTGATACACACTTTTTGTAAAGCTAATAGAAATGTTAAATTTGCCCTAGCTTATTTAAAGTGAAACATGTTTGTCATGTATTGCACAAGCATTTACTAATGTAGTATATGTAAATAACTGTTTGCTTGTTGAAATTTCAGTAGCAATTTACCCCTTCAAGTTTTTGTGCACTGTGTTTTGCATGTGTGTCAGACTTGCAAAAAAAACCTGTTATGCTTTCTGATAGAAGTTCTGTAGCCACACTCGCAAGAAGAAAGGTGCTGTGGGGTTTTCAGAGTATACAATGTGAGAACTTCCTTACATTGTGTAATGTGAAACTAAACAAACATGCACTTTCTGAAGATGGTTGTGAAAACATTGAAAACCAGCTAACAAAATGAAATAATTTTGCTATAACGTTTCATTGTGCTTGTCTGCAACTCGACATATTATCTTTATGGTGAGTAGCAATCCATCTTTTCATGTATTGTGGTGATAATTTGAAGTTAAATTAAATGGGAATTAATGAAGGATGTCAACAGGAAGAACAATGCTTCTGGTTAGGTAACCATGGGATGATCAAAACAAAATCAAAGCAGCAATAAGGCAGGTGCTGTTCTAATAATGAATAAGAAAATAGGAATTCAGGTGTGCTACTGTGAGCAGCATAATGAACAAATGATCATATTCAAGACAGACACAAAGCCATCACTCACAGCTGAAGTACAAGTATATATGGCTGCTAGCTGTGTACATGATAGATTGAAAGAATGGTTCGTGAGATAAAATAATTTATTCAAGTGTGAAAGGAGATAGTAATTTAATTGTGATGGAAGCTGGAATTTGATCACAGAAAAAGGAAGAGAAGGAAAGATAGTAAGAGAAGGTACACTGGGGGAAGGGAGTGAAAAGGGGAGTGACCCGGTAGAATTTTGCACAGCTCACAAGTTAATGACTGCTAACATTTGTTTTAAGATTCATGAAAGAAGGTCATATACTGGGAGATACCTGGAGATATTGCAGTCATGGAAAGTGTAAACAAGTACAGGAAACACTTAGATCACCCAAGGGGTGAGGAGAGGGGAGGGGGTAAAAGTCCCTCCTCCCTCCTGCAGGGCTGAGAGCCAAGATTTTGCTTCTGTGAAACTGACATACAGTGGTATGGATTACTGATTCCTTCTGGTGTTGACAGTCATACTCAAACCTCATATAGGACCAGGATTAGTATCCTTACTTATTTCAAAATAAGAAAGGATAACAATGAGTAACGCACAATCCAGATCAAGGCAGAGTACACAAAACATTTGGTAGTGTCTACTGTGTAATTGCTTACTGATGTTGGCAGTGTAGTGAATGTGGTAGTTGAGGCCTGACCTCTACCAGTATCATAAGCAACCATAACTCCAACACCCCCATCTAAAACTGCTGCATCAAACTGTCTCCATAATTGTTGTTTCTGTTGTTCTCAGATCAAAGACAGCTTTGATGCAGCTCTCAATAGTAGTCTGTTCTGTGTAAGCCTTTACATTTTTTGCAGAATTGTTGCATCCTACTTCCATTTGAACATATTATAGTCAAGCCTTGGTCTCCCCTACAGTACTTGTCACCACCTCCATACTTGCCTCCATTATCAGACTGACTATTCCATGCTACCAAAAGTATACGATATTAATGGAATTAAAAGGGTGGGTCTTCTAATATTGATCTCTTGCATCTATAGTACTGGAACGAACTACTATAATCTTGCTTACCTTTTGAAGAGTTGCACACATGACTGAGTTGCGTTTGCATGAGTGTGTATGTGTGTTTATTGTTGACGAAGGCCTTAATGGCTGAAAGTTTTAATTGTGAGAGTCTTTTTGTTGTGCCTATCTGCAACTCAGCATCTTCACCATATGGTGAGTAGCAGCTTTCCTTCTAATAATATTGTTACATTCTGCTTGCTTGTGCAAAAACAAAAACAGTAATAATAATAATAATAATAATAATAATAATAATAATAATAATAAGACATAACGTCTGAGAAAGGAAAGAAATAATAATAATGCTGGACCCTTACAGGAAAAGTATGTGGTTTTAACTAAAGCTCTTTGTTATTTTTACACAACAGGATTCTGTGTTAAGGGGCATAAGATCAGCTTTACTCAGTTTCGGCGGAAAGATGTCAGAAATTCTGATGAATTCTGATTTTTATCCTTCTGAAACAAGGAATTGTGATGGCAATTCCCAGAATGTAGGAATAACTCCAGAAAAGAAACCACTGGCACAACTTTTTCCCAACAATCAAGAATGTACACCTTCCATGTCAGGTGATTCATTTTGCCTATTACAGTAATTCATTAATAAAAAGAAATAATATTGAGATTAAGTATAGGGTAACTTTATAGTGAACCTTTATGTTTTTTCTTTCTTTGTGCTTTGTAGTGAAAACAACAAAGAAGCCTAGTACCACCTGCACGTCACCAGTGTTACATAGTGTGAACAAGAATTGCATGTCTGATGAAGAAAGTCGACTTGAAAGGAAGCGGAGACAGCAACAGAAACAAGAACAGTTCCGTCAACAGTTCAAACAACAGAAATTAATACAAAACTCATCAGCTAAAAATACTCCACAGAAGACATCAAACAGCATAGCAGACAAAGGGAATACATGTGAGTTTTTAAGGATATTACTACCGTGATTATGAATTAAAAGTACTTTAACATTTTATGCTGAGTCTTGTTTCTCAGGTGAGTGGCCAATTGCCATTGAAACTCCACTTGCAGAGGAAGAATTCTTATCAACTCAAGAAGTAGAGCAAATGGTTCAGACAAAAACTGTACCTCTACTGGCTGTGTCAGCTGACATGAGGTCACCAAAAAGATTTTCTCCTCTGAGACCAGACAGCTTCATTCCAAAGAAGCCACAGCAAAACACCAATTGATCTATTTAAACATCGTAAAATGTGTAAAAATATCAAATGTTTTAATGTTTTTTAACTTTTCTAAGCTTATAATTGTATGCATCTCAAGTAACACCAAAAGGAACTATTACCTCTAAAAGAGATTGGTAGAAGCTTTGTAATTAAAAACAAGACTAATCGTTAGAAACCACTTTCGAAAGTTTTGCGTATGTATATGAAATGGAATTGGAGTACCGATTTTAAAAACAATTATGACAGTGATATGTAAGGTTTGATAGCTGTTTTAATAAACAGTACTTAATTCCAAATGTTTTAATCTTGCACTTGAAAGAGGCATGGAGTGCATAAACTTCATGGACTTTCATCAGTTTTTGCTATTACTCATTCGTAGTGGGTCATGTATTTCTACACACTGTGATGCTTCTTTTCAGCGTGCTATTGCTATGATTACTGAAAGGAGTATAAATGCTATCCCTTTTTCAGTCATTTAAACTGTGCTTAGACATTCAGCTATAATGTATCCTTCAGAAAAATAATGGAAAAAAGACAGTTGTAGGGAAAATGTTTTAACTACAATGATCACACTTTTCAGAAGCATGCATAAAGCATTGGACAAGAACCAACAAGAAGCGTTAGGTGCAAAAATTCAAGAAATGTTTCACCCCAAAAACAAACGCACACACACACACACACACACACACACACACACACACACACACACACACACACACTGGCACTGAAAAGATTATATGGAACAGAATTACAGATGTGTTGTTACTTTGATTTTCTATCCTGCAGGAGATGCTGTTTTTAAAAATGACTGCTGTAACTAGAACTGAAATTTGTGAAGTTATCTAGATGATTTGTTAGTTTTGCTCAGGGATCAGTCTAATCTGAGATGTGTAATACATGTGACAGAGTGATAATGTGAAAATAATTGTGTTATGAACTCTGATAGAAACTAAAGCTATTTTCCTCACACGCACTGACAGATTGTATAATTATATAACCCTGACTTGTTGAGACCATTGTTTTAGCGCATGGAAGTCTCAAAACATTTATGAGGATGTTTAATTGTGTTATTCTTGATTTAAAACAGCAGTTTTAAAAAAGAAAATTTTTAACATGATTGACAGATATTTCCAATTTGAGGGTGGCTGGATACTCTCAGCATCTCACAAGAGTGGGACGAAGTACCTTTGGTGATATAGTAGTAATGATAAACACTGGCTGTTGATTTACGGGATCAGTTCAGATGAAAATGGAGTGAGAAAGGGTTGTGATTTGTAACCTACATTATATAATATCTATTTGGATTAGTTTATGTGGAAAACAGTGTTCCTCAAGGGATTGCTTTGAACTGATGATGCCACATCATCTGGTTGTTGTTCACAGATGGAATGACAAAAATCTGAGAAGATGAAGATAAACTGTAAAAAGTCACCATTTATTTTAGATGAACTGTGTAGGAAAAACAGCCTCCATGTATCGACAGAAATGACAAAAATCTTAGCTTTCAAAGAGAAAGAGCCAGCAAGATGTAAAATTTCAGTAACTGCCCAAATCCTTAAGCAAGTGTCACATTTCAGATATCGAGGGTGGTGATACCAACATCAAAAAGATGTAAACCAAAAACTTAAAATTCCAGCACATATATGGCACAGTCAGTCATCATTTGAAAACTGCCAAAAGATTAAATTTCACCAGATAATGATAAAGTATGTCATGCTCTTTAGAAGTGAGAACTCAGTTCTCATAGCAGAAGACCAATCAATTATCCAATTATCTGAAATAAGTTTGCCGAGCAGTGTACAGATTGAATCACGTTAGAAATGAAGACCTTCATGGGGAACTGAATAAGATTGCATCTAAGAACAGAGAGAACTGGAAACACCACATTGCAGAAGTGAGGATTGAGATACACCAAGCAAACTTATACAGGTCTGTCAAGCTTGTGATGATGATGGTGGTGATATGGTTTTGTGTATTCAGTATTTTGCTGTTTGTGCCACTATAAGTTAAAGTGCTGTGTGATTGAGATTGAGATTGTATCATAACCCAAGGTTGTTGGGGTATTCTCCTAATTGTTAATGTAAAACCATGTCTACCTTAATGTTTCTTTTTCTTTTCTTTTTAATCTGTTTGCTTTCATTTGTCTCACTACGAACACTGAAGTTAATACATACTATTTTATAATTATACAGGGTGGTGCAAAAGTTACTGGACTCTGATTTAAACAAAAGATTGAATGCAAGGAATACATAAAATTATTTTTTATGTTCAAACTGTTTTCCGTTGTCATTAATACATTTTTGAAGCCTTTTTGGAACACTGCTACATACTCTACAGCATAGTGTGGTATCATTGTCAAAACCATGAAATGAGGCTTTAGAGTGTTAACGGAGTTCTTGACGACACCCCAGAGGAAAAAATCCATGGGTGAACGTGAAGGCATGTCAATATCTGACCTTCGACCAGTCACTTTTCTTTGGAAAGTTTCATTTAAGTCCTGGTATCACATAATTATGAAGCATATCCAAATTGTTATCTCGTGTCACGGTTCCTTCAAGAAAATATGGTTCAAGTATACCAAATGAACATATTGCCCCCAAAAACTCACGCTAGGTTGATTTAGTAGTTGTTCTAACAAAAGATTTTGACTGTCGGTACACTAGTAAGACCAGTCATGTCTGTTTGTGTCTGCATAACTTAAAATTGCCCTTGTTAGACAACACAGTTTTATAGGTTAGGTTTCTGTTGGTCAAGCATCAGTTCACAAAATTCAAGTAACCCATGTTGTAAATGTAGAATGTAATCTTTAAACTTCTGTTTGTGTAACATTCTTTGCACTGACCTTTGTGATAAATACAGCTCAGTTGCTAATTGTCTGGTTGATTTTTGTGGACTTTGGGTCACAGCTAAATGTACTCGCAGTTCATTTTACTCAGTTGTGACTGTTGTTAGGTGGCTAGATATTGATGCATCCATAACAAATCCATGTTCTTCGAATCTCCTCGTATGTAGTACACTGTCTGTCCAGATGGTGGTTCAGTTCTTAAGTACCTTCCCCATTCATTAACAATAACAGTAGCACCACTTTTATAAAATGTTTTTGACACAAAAATCCTTTCTTCTTTAGTTACCAATGTGACAATTCAGAAAACTACAGCTGTAAACATGTCTCACTGATCATGCTTTCAACAATTCACTGGTATGATTACTTTGTTTTGCTTGTCGTTGCATTTTATACCAACTTGACAAAGCGTAATTATCACCATTTAGTAATAACAGGTTAATGGGTTAAAACTTCTTTCTGTACTACGTCTTGCTGTTGCTTTTATTTCCTTTTAAACAACTGTCCAATGACTTTTTTGCCACCCTGTAGTTGCTTATAGTAAATATAAGCTGAGCAACAGGTATGTTTTCAGTTCTGTTATAAACATGCATAATTTTATTAATTTCTGGTCCCTGTAAACTGTATGTCACAAGGCGAGAGTGATTGTGAAGATCATTTGTAATTGAAAAGTAAATTTTCAAAATTTTCTTTCAGTTTTATTATAAAATCAGTGAATACAGAAAATAAATTTTTGTCAGTTCTTTTCCATACTTAAAAAAAAGAACATTATTTTGTACTTATTCAGATTTACCTGTATATCCCATTGCTGTAAATATGGTATCAGGTTATAAAACCATCTTGCAATAAGACCACTGAATTGCATTAAAGTCATTCTTCATTACTGTTAACAGCAACAATTAGATCATGTAACCTTCTGTATCTGTGGAGGAGCAATAAAACTGAGCGTAAGACAGGAGGCTACATTTTGGACTTTGCCTGCACCACACAGACATACATGAATAGAATATATGTCTTAATAACAGTGTTTTAATTAATTAATTAATAATTGTATATATGTCACGGTTCTTTAACAGTCATAGATAATATAACAGTTGTTGCAGTCATTTATCATGCTTCGTTAATAGAAGCTACAAATATATATGTATATAGTTTGTTTACAAAATACTTTTTTACAAAAAACTCCAACGTTACCACTCAACATCTTATCCATTGGTTTTCACAAGGTCAGTATAAATTCCACCATTTTGATATTGGTGTTCATTGGACAGAAACATATACAGCAGCATGTACAAAATGAAATAGTGTTTCACTTGTTTAGTTCACACTTTCTTCACACACTGTTTTTGCATTAACACACATACACACACTATATTCAATCAGCTAAACAGCTCACTGTGCTGTTGAAATGTTAAGACACTGAAGGAGAATTCTGTGAGCACTGTGATTCAAGTCTTAAAGCTCATTCGCCTCAATGGAATTCTATGTAGCTTGGGGACTCAGACATGTATTGTGTAATCTTGTTTCTCTCTGTCTCGTTCCTGTCGATATCTGAAACAATTTCATAGACTTTCATCATATGGTTAAAACAAAGCAAACTGAGTTTTATTTTAAATTTCATACATAATACCTCAAATGAGCCTGTGACATGTACGGTTGAACCACCAGGTTTTTTTAAAAAAAATACTTAAGTAAATTTCCGAATTATCTGGTTTGAAGTTGTCACCCTGTTCTGCAGCAGAAACTGCAACCTAGCTGACAGATGCACCATGCCTGATATTTCTTAGTATATACTTGCTCTTTTCATTACAGTGACTGATAAGTAGTCTCATCATGCCTAATCCATTATGACCTGAGCTGTTGCAAAATTGCTTCCTTTCAGCTTTCATTTCTCTATTTGGCTCTGAGTGTAAGCAATTGTATCAAACATAAGCGTATTTTGTGTGCTGCTACAAAAATGTGAAAGGAAAACTTTGAGGTATCATGTACTATATTTATAACATTTAGCAAAACTACTTATATGGTGGTGACAAAGATGGACTTTGATTTTTCATGGACAGATGTCACATTAATAGGCAGTAGCATTACTTCAAGAACCAAAAAGATGAAGCCAGCGACCACAGGTCTGAGGAAGTAAGTGGATGGGTGCAATATGTAAGGCTTACTACATCTGCTGCTAGCCTCACACTCACAGTTTGGGTGTCTACTCCTCCAAACGCATTCAATAGAATGAGAATTACCACCCAGATGGCAAAGCTACAAAATACTTGCTTTACCAAGCGAGATGGCGCAGTGGTTAGCACACTGGACTCACATTTGGAGGATGACGGTTCAAACCTGTGTCTGGCCATCCAGATTTAGGTTTTCCATTATTACCCTAAATTGCTTCAGACAAATGCCAGGATGGTTCCTTTGAAAGGGCAGGGCTGACTTCCTTCCCCATCCTTCCATAATCCGATGGGATCGAAGACCTTCCTCCTTCCCAAATCAACCAACCTTCTGCTTTACAAAGTGACATGTAAGATGTTTAGTGTTTTAAGGGTATTGGGGAGTTATGTGAGATGAGCTTGCAGACTGCCATTGATAACAAGGTGGCCATAGCAGAGGAGTCGCCCATCTGTACAAATGACACGAGGACAGCTTTTTGTGGGCTAATGTTTAATTTAAGTATGCAATGAATGAAAAAAGAATTTTTAGAGGTGAGTTTCAGCTTGTATTACGATACATTAGATTAGGTGTACTTTTTGTACCAATTGATACAGAGTGAGGACTTAAAATAATCAAAAGGCCCTGAGTTGATCCTGCAACGTGCATTAGTCTCTACAGCAAATAACCTAGATTGAATCTGGTCTTTAGATATCATTAACGTACTGAGCTGTAAAGAGCAACAGGAGTTTGGAAGAAAACCAGATTACCAGCATCTGCTACCCTACAATGCTTTCAATGCATACCCCATAGCTCCAAGAGAAAGAGAGCACAGCAGTACCTCTTTACTTTCAACACAGTACTGCAAATTATCATAGGATCATGTAGGCTGTGCCAGAGGACAATGTAGCCATAGAGATGGTCCTTCAAGTGAGAACAAGCATTGCATTGCAACCATGTTTCAGCGGGAACTCTGTAGGTTCACCAATATCCATCCATATGTTAGCAAATTGGGTGACTTCCTCCACAAGAATGGTGTTGATGTGAACTTAGTGTATGAAATCCATCTGTTATATGCAGATGCAAGTTCTGAACAACTCTCCTACTGCCTGAATGGCAGCAATGTAGCTGTCTGTGTATAGTACACTAAGCCATCACAGAGTATAGCTAATGATGTAGTAAATGTCAATGAAGACATATAAAGCCACTGTTATTATTTTCTGAAACTATACCACGTCTTCATGTTTCACTTCTAATGCGATGTCCAAGTTGCGTTCAACTTGGTAGTGCGAGTTTGCTAACAGGCATAGGATTGCTAAGTTAGTGCTAATATGTCACTAAATTCTCAAATTCAACATTTTAGAGGCGGTAATACTTTCTGTTTTAGTATTATTCTGGTAGACTTGTCCTTTTTTGAAACTTCTACCAGGAAATGCGAAGACCATGGGACATCCAATACAAAAGAAAATTGTGTCATGTTGCCATCTTACTGGTGTGTGAACTTGGGACAAGTAGAGTGTTACTGGCGTAAATGCAATGTGCTATGTCCAACTGAAAGACTGTTTGTTTTATCAAAATAGAAGACTAATATTTACAGTATATCCAAAAACAATTGTTACATATGTATGAAATCACATTTTGCTTAACCCATAAATGTTTTAAATTTTTCTGTTAAACTTAAACCAAAAATTTATGCATTAGTACTAAATGTGACTTTTCACAGTGAATCCCATATATGAACAATGGAAACTCCAGGTTGGAATGTCAACAATGTAAGGAAAAGATAGTTGCTACTTACTATAAAGGTGAAATGTTAAGCTGAAGACAGACACAGCTAGGGCACACTTACGCATTAGCTTTCAGCCACAGACTTCGTCAAGAAAACACAAGCAAGCATACCTCACGCACACAAGACCGCCATCTCCGGCTACAGCTTGGACCGGAATGCCATTAAGTCACAGAAAGCTGTGGGTGAAAGCTAATGTAAATGTCTTATAGTTGTGCCTATCTGCAACTTAATGTTTCATCTTTATAGTAAGTAGCAATCTGTCATTTCTTTACATTGTTGAATGTCATATCCAATATCTTCAGATTTAGGACCCTGCTTACAATCAATATCTGTTGGAAAATTGTGAGTAAAAGCCAACAACAGTTAACAAAATTTGTAGAGGTAATCAACCCCTCCGCCCCCCCCCCCCCCCCTCGGTAGTACACACTATTGAAAGGGGTGTAGGTAATGCTAAGACTGTGCTAAAATACATTTTTGGATTCTGGATTTTTCTTACACATCAGTAGCTCTTTAAAAACATAGGTTGTTACGACAAAAATAATGAACTTTGATTTCTTTTTAATATTTTTTTATGAAGGACATAAAGTACCTCCTTCCCACTGGTAACACAAATTATTAAAAATGTCTTGTCATTGTCATGGTTAGTACCAATATCTCTACGTTCAAGCCCAGTTAGAGTGTAGAAGTAATCTCACAGTGAAACCTTATTTTCAGTTACTATGATACCCTATAATTTTATACTAGACAGATAGGCTAGAGAGCAATTTATTTGAGAATGTCAGGGTCATGTTAAATTCTGTACCAGAAGTGGGTTGCCATACTCTTAGTTCTGAGAGCAAATTGTAAATGGTATTAATAATGAAAAAAAAGCCTGTTTTATATTTTACCGTTTTACAAGAGTGGACAATTCCTGTTCTAGTTCTTCATGCCTGAAAAGAGGAAGACCAGCAACATTTTCTCTGACGGTTTCTCTATCACATTCAGCTTCTGATAATTCTTGACCATCAGAAAAACCAGATGGAGGCTGCAGAGGAACAACTTCCTGACACACTGTACTGCTGCTGGTATTCTGCCTGCAATAAAATTTGTAATAATGTATTCTCTGTACAGAATAGGATAAAGTAATAATATTCTTAAACATATGTTTTGAATTTCAGATGATACCCAAATTTTTCCTCAACAGTGAAACACGGGACACAAAATGCTTGTTAAAATGCATATGAAGTTGGCAGTCCCATGGAGTAGGACCAATGTAAACTTGAGGGAGTGTTCAAAAGAAGCCTCTGAATGATGAGCATTTGTAATGTTTTGTTACTGCAGAAAAATTATTTTTATCACATTTAATGACATTAACTTTGACAGTATATTAAAATGATTTATGATTGTTGATACATATTTGATGTAGGATTTAGACCGTGGAGCATGGAGGAGGAGGTTAGCCCAACTAAGTAATACAGGGCAGAAAATAACGGTAAAGAAACATACATTGTTTGTGAAAATGTTTATTAATTGTGAAAGAGAAGAGCCTTCATTGAAAAGAATAACGATTCTATATACAGAAAACAGTGGACAATATTGTAGGAATCTGCATTCTGTGCTTCTCTGTGCATTGGTAGTTTCTAACCTGGTGTAACACACTAACTTACGCAAATATGTTGTAACATGCAAGACTATAATGTACCTACATCTACATAAATACTCTGCAAATCACAGGGAAAGGCATGGTAGAGGGGACTTAGTGTTGCACCACATGTTAGGGTTTCTTTCTATTCCTGTCTCAGTCACATACAACTGTAGTAAAGTTAGCTGCTTAAATGCCTCTACATATGCAGAAATCAGTCTAGCCTTGTCTTCACAGTCTCTGCAGGAGCTACACATAGGAACCCAAAGTTTATTGCTAGATTCTTCACTTAATAATCGTTCTTAAAACTTTGTAAGCAGGCTTTTGTGGGATAGTTTACATCTACTTTTCGTGAAGTGCACAATTTTATACATTCCTATACATTTAAAGCAAGTTATCAATCTAGCACATAAAATCATACCAGGATCTGCCTTGATATTTTTTTCAGTTTTTTTCCTGATTAGTACTTCATTATAGATAACTACTTCATGCAAAAGTCTGAGGTTACTATTAATATTGTCTGCTGGGTTATTAATATTGAAAATGAACACACAATATCTCAACACCCATGCCCATGGTATTCTTGGCGCGACTTCTGTTGATAACATTCTGCAGCCTTTCTACAAAAAATCCTCAATCCAGTAACAAATTTTGTTTGATATCCCATACAAACATAAATTTCTTAATAAATTTCGGTGAGGTGTGAAGTCAAATGCTTTTCGTAGGTTGAAGTAGTGCATCATCCTAATTACCTAGAACTGTGGCTTTCAGGAAAGCTATGAGTAAAGTGCCAGTTGAGTTTTGCTTGACTAATGTTCCCTGAACTATGGTGTGTCTCATGGAGCAGATACTGTTGGAACTCAGAATACGTTCTAGCCTTCTACAACCTGTATGTTGTGAGATTGGGTGGTACAGTTTTGTGTTTCTGTTGCCCTCTAAGACAGATGTGACCTGTACTTTCTTTCAACTGCTGGGAACAGTTTTTGTTCAAAGGATATATAGTAACTTGTGGTTCAAGTGGGAGCTAAACAGCTGCAAATTTAGTATAGAATGTGATTGGCTTCCATCGAATCTTGGAAACTACTTCTGCTTTAGTGATTTCAGCAGTTTTTAAATGCCACTTACAGTAATATCCATTTCACTCATCTTTGCAATGGTGTGGAAATTATACTGGGCCAGTACTTCTGTTCATTTCTTTGTAAAGGAACATTTGAAAATAGGTTTCAGCATTTATTCTTTTGTTTGGCTACCCTCAGTTTTGGTTCCTGAGTCTCATATTCTGTAGATCAAATTCCTGATAAACGTTATGGTGTGGAAAGTGTCAGTTAAAGAAAAGATTGTAGAGTTAGAATAGATTAAAGAGAAAGTAAGAATCTCTCTCTCTCTCTCTTTCTCTCTCTCTCCCTCCCTCCCTCTCTCTCCCTCCCGCCCCCTACCTCCCTCTCTCTCCCGCCCCCCTACCTCCCTCTCCCCTCTCTCCCCGTGTGTGTGCGCGTGAGGAGGAGTCTATATTAATTCGTGTTTTTGTTGTTCCATCTAGGGATTTCCATTGTTTGCACATACACCAGCTTAATAGCATGGCAGGGATTTGAGAAGTCCTTGGTAGGTTCCTGTGTGTCACACAGGTCATGCAAGTCTGTAAATTTTGGACAATGATTTTATGGTGCTCAATAGCATCTGAGATTTGTTCCATTGGGTTTAAACAATGTGTGAGGTCACTTTCATGCATCTCAAATTATTTTAGCATGATTCTGACCTTACAATACAGACAGTTATTCTGCTGCAATATGCCATCACCATTGCAGAAGAAATCAAGCATGATGAGATGCAGGTGATATGCAATAATATTCCTGTAGTCCTCACTGTCATGATGCTTTAGATTACTACAAAGGTCCCATGAAAGCCAGATAAATGTCCCTCATGGCATAATACTTGCACCACTTCCCCCGTTGCCTGCATCTCCGGCTTAATTAATGTTTCAAGCATCAACATTGTTTCTGGGCACGACCAGTGGCCTGGTGTAACAAGAAATACAGAGTGTTTCTGTAAGAGCGTGATGGATATGGAGAATGCTCCACTGAACAGTTTGGGGTAGGGAACCTGGGAGATATGGAAGTAAACTCATGTACCGCTTTGTCTAATATTACTGTTTTCCAGCTTATTTACAACTAAAATGCATACAAGTTTACTCACACTGTGCTGTTTGTTTACATATATATTATTTATTTCCTGCAAGGTAACAAGGAGAACGAGCCTGATTACCAAGAAGTCATGATGCAGGTTTTGTTTACTTGTCCATAAAGTGCCTTTGTTGTATCGTTCTTACATTGTCCCATGACAGAACGTGCTGTGAACTGACAGACCCATTCATTAATCAGTGCTATTCGGAGACATACAATGCAATGTGATGGAGCAGTACTGGTGCAGCATCTTCTGGTCATTGGATTGGAAGAGGAAGTCCTATACCATGGCCTGTAAGGTCACCAGACCTGAAACCTCTTGATTGTTTGCTATGCAGATATCTAAAGTCATATGTGTATGAGACCTTAGTGGATACGGAGATGGAATTAGTTGCCAGAATGGTAGATGCCAGTAATGTGATTCGAAAGACATCAGGCATATTTGTCAGTGTGTGTCAGAATCTTGTTCGGCAATGTCATGCTTGCTTTGAGGTTGATGGTTGTCAGTTTCGGCAGATTTTGTAAGATACAGTACAAATGGTACATTCATTGTGTCAATGATGATATTTGCAGTTAATTAATGCAAATAAAAAGTACACAGTAATGTATTATTCCTATTATCTCCTTAAGGTGGCTCCTCTGACCCCAGGTTCCCTATCTCAAATTGTTCAGTGGAGCATCCTCTATGTCCTGTTAAATTTTTGGATGCTCTGGTGTAACTATCTGCATAACAGATGAGCAGAATTTCAACCAGGGAATTCTGCTGATGTCACCATATTACGGGTGCACCATGAGCTGGTTACCTCACCCCTACAGCCAAGCTGGGTTGTCCGAGGTGCCATATTACATATGAAGCAAAAAGATGAACCACGACTACTCTGATAGCCTAATTTCCCTGTGTCCAGTCCACAGCAATTTGGCAAGTTGGGGCAAAGGAATTAGTACTGTAGCATAACAAGTAAGGGCCAGTCTTGTATAAATATTGCTTAGTGTTCAGTGGCGATATGTTAAGCTGCAGCTGACCAGTCCGGAGGAGGGGCTGTGTTAATCTACCATCTGTTCCTCTAGCTGTCTACATGCTTCTGCAGAACAGCAAGTCTCACCTTGGGAGCTTTGACACTGTTAGCAACAGCACCATCATCCATACTGAGTCCGATGGGAGGGACTTAGCGATACCAATCAGCGGGTCACTTGGTGGCGTACCCTACTGTCCCAAATGTGCAGCCGCTCTTCCATCATCGTGCATGCGTGCCTATCCACTGCCTACCGCTTGCTCCTGTGGGCATTTTCCATTGTTGCTGCACGCTCTCCTGTCCGGAAGCCACAGCGTGACTCAATGTCACTTTGTGCTGTGCACTCAGGGTCGTCGGCTGTTGCTGCTGCTGCTGATGATGCTGCTGCTGCTGGCAGTTTAGCTGATGATAGGAGCCACCCGCCACCTCAGCAGCCTTGTACCACCCTTGTCATTCATACCGGCATCCATGCAGACCGAATGCTGGTGTCATTGCACTCGCGGCAGGGTGTACATTGCCGCGGCAGGGTGTACATTGCTTCTGTCTTGCTGCCGCAGGCACCTTGGGATCATCACTTCATCTGTGTGTTGTTGAACAATAATTTTTTTTATTTTTATTTTATTTAATGCTGTTTTACTAATGACCATTGGGCATCAGACAGGCAGCCACCCACCAGGCCACTAGTCACCCATGTCCTGGAGTGGTGGTCCACTGTATTCTGACTTTGACCTGTTCTCAACTAACATCCAATGGAAAGTTTGCTCTTGGTTGTAAGAACGGTAGCTGGCTCAGCATTGCAACTTCAACCACAGCTTGCAGTCTAGCACTACAGGTTGGTGTGTGACACTTTTGTTTTGACTTTTATTGTTCTCTGTGTTATGGCCATGACCAGTAAACAGAAAATCAATAGAAATTTAAAAGTGACAAATGTGAATATGCAAGAGCCTGCAGATCACTTTCAGTTCAGAGGTAATTGTAGTGAGTGGTATTTGAATGATATTGAGACTGGTGAGGTGCCAGTACTTTAACTTAGGTGGCGTGAGCTGCAGTATGTGAAGGCAGTGCCAGCTATGTATAGTACATGCAGAAGGTTTGACCATTATGTAAATCAGTGTTATGAATCACATTGGGCCGTGATGTGGCATAAAGATTAGTCTGTTTTCCAGGCTATATGTTTTCTGTAGTTGTGTCTCATATTTTTTGTATTGTCAGATGGAGGTTGCACAGTTGCTGGAAACAGGCAGCAACAATGCAGGAAGCGATTGACCAAGGTGGAGAATAAAAATGTTGCATTTCAGAAGCAGGTAGGCCCTGTACAAGTACATTAAAGAGTACCCCCTGCAGGTCTGGGGAATAGAATAGGCCTGAGGTCTTCCTGCCTGTTGTAAGAGGCGCCTAAAAGGAGTCTCACATGTTTTGGCCTTTATGTGATGGTCCCCTGTAGGGTTTGAGCTCCATTTTTCAAAATTTTCCCAAAGAGTGAGCCAACTGGGGAAGGGGAAGGGTGCCTTTCATGGTGCATTGTGTCCATTGTGCCTTGAGATCTTTAGCCCACTTTCTCATCGTCGCACTGCAGTAAAGCTCATTCTCCATCTCTTGGGCGAGGATGCCTTCCTGGATGCATTTTCCACCATGCACTATGCAGTGTTGCTTTTTGCGCTGACAATGACTGTGGACTTCTTTGCACCTCATTTCCAGCACGGTAGCCAATCTGGTGTGGTAGGGCCGCCATGTACCCTGTGTGTTGTAGTCCCCTGACAACACGGGGATCGCTCTGCTGATGCCTGCACCCTTAACTCCACATATATGCCAAGGAATAGATGCCCATCATTCTGGGGCATCGGGACTCCCAGCAATGGCCATCCTGCCAGGTGGCCTTTGCAGCGGCTGGGTGGTGCCCGTGGGGAGGGCCCCTGGTCAGAGTGGGTGGCATCAGGGCAGATGACGCGTGATGAAGCATACCACATCATCACTTGCTGGTGATCAAACACCAGCAGTCTCTAAGCATTCCAAGTCTCAGTACAATGCAAGAAAGTACGATCCTAAATCATTCCCCTCCCTGGCCTCACCATGGGAGGAACGCCAGGCTAAGGATGGCAGCGAACCTTATTCACCCCGGTACCTTGTATGCAGGAGAACTGATGGGGACTCCTTTGTTTCGATGAAGCTGCAGTTTTTTGTAGAGCATTTAGAGGACAAGTTTTGTGAGGTGGAGGGCTTGTCCAAAATGCGATCTGGGTCAGTCTTGATAAAAACAGCATCCTCTGCCCAGTCACAGACTTAAATCACTTGTAACAAGTTGGGGGATGTTTCTGTTACTACCACGCCACATAAGAGCTTAAATATGGTCCAGGGTATTGTCTTCCACAGCAGTCTGATGACGAGCTGCGCGCCGATTTAGAGCGATGAGGTGCTCATTTCGTGTGGCATGTCCACCGGGGACCGAAGGATGATCAGGTTGCCACCGTTGCCATCATCTTGGCCTCCGAGGGTGACACCTTACCCGAGAAGGTCAAGGTGATGGTCTGCCACTGTGATGTCAAGCCATATATCCCACCACCGATGCAGTACTTTAAGTGCTGGAAGTTCGGCCATATGTCTTCCCGCTGTACCTCCAGCATCACATGTCGAGATTGTGGACATCCATCACATCCCAATAATCCATGTGCCCTACCTCCCATCGGTGTCAACTGCAGAGAACATCATTCACTTTGCTTGCCAGACTGCAGGATTTTACAGAAAGAGAGGAAAATCATGGAGTACCGGACCATGGACCGACTGACCTACACAGAGGCTAAGAGAAAATACGAGCGTCTACATCCTGTGGCTATGACCACCTCATACGCCGCTGTTATGAGAGCAGTTGTAGCCCCATCAGTTCTGCAAATTCCAGTTGGCTCTCAGAGCCAGAAGGTTACACCTGCCCCCTTGATGGTGGGGAGCACTTCACCCTCTGTTGCTCCCGCACCACCTACCTTGGGAGCACTGCCCCCCCCCCCCCCCCCCCCACCATCCATTGGGAACACCAGTACACCAGTCCCCACTTCTGAGCCAGAGAAGCGTAAGTCTTCTTTGGCTCCTCTCGCCAGGAGGGGTCCCTTGGGTCACTCCATTCCCAGGTTTAGAGGACAGGTTTGGTGAGGTGAGTACCCCCTGCAGGTCTGGGGATTAGAATAGGCCTGAGGTCTTCCTGCCTGTCTTAAGAGGCGACTACAAGGAGTCTCATATGTTTCAGCCTTTATGTGATTTTCCCCCGTAGGGTTTGAGCTCCATTTTTCAAAATTTTCCCGAAGGGTGAGCCAATGGGAAAGCTGATGCCCGCCAATGGCTGAAGTGCCCAAAAGCAGCTGTTCGTAGGGCTTCACGATCATCCTCAGTCCTGGAGACTGAATCAGTAAAGCCCTTCCAGCCAGAGAAATCCAAGGAGCAGCGAGGAAAGTCAATAAAGAAGACCCCTAAGACCAAGGCACCAACACCACCGCTACCTACAAGCTCTGCGTCTGGGGATAAGGTGGAGATTCTGGCATCCACTGAGGACCGAGATCTCACCGGACCCTCAGACACAATGGATATAGACTGCTCAGGGAATAAATCGGTGGCAGCAGGTGACCCTGAGGTGTAAACTGCCTCATTGAATGTTCGATGCCTTTCCAGTCTCACAATGACATTACGCTCCAGTGGAATAAGGCAACTGTTAAGCTTTACACCTGCTTTCTGCATTGCCCTCCAGGAAACCTGGTTCCTGGAAATGCAGACCCCTGCCCTTTGCGGCAATACAGGAACCGTAGCGACTATAATCAAGTGTCAGGTGGAGTTTGCGTTTATGTCCTAAACTCAGTCTCTAGTGAACGTGTGCCCCTTCAAACCCCTCTTCGCTATAAACAAACTGTCAGTGCATCTACGTTACGTGAAAAGGTGAAGCATTTAGAGGGAAGAAACAAACAATGCTAGAACCTTTGTTGCTGTGATTCACAGGTCTGTTTAATCCTTGTGGACCATTACCAGCAATGCCAGTAATGCAATATAGAAAACCAACAGGTAATAACATTCCCGTGTATAAGAAGCCATACAGAATCCCTAAGCACCTATGATAAATTCTTCCATTATTGAATGGAAGAATTTATCGATTAGCAGTTGGCTGATGGCATTATTAAACAAAGTTATAGTCCATTGTAACTGTTCTAAAAAAGCCATTAGACACACAAAAAAGTATAAATTTTGCTGTGACTACAGATACCTGAATGCAAGAACTATTACTGATGGATAACCTATACTGAACATAACGAAGACTCTGGACAACGTGGGTCAGTGCTGATACCTTTTGTCTGATAGTTTTTAAAAGTGGTTTTCATGAGTTGGAAGTGGTTACGGAAGACTAGACGAAGACTTAGTTTACTGTTCTGTTGGGTCACCATCAATATCGTCAGGTGCCATTTGGTCTCAAGAATATGCCAGCTACTTTCCAAAGGCTCAGAGGACTGAAACTGAAACAGTTTATAGTTTGTCTTGATGATATAATTGCAGTTTCTAAAGACATGGAAGACCATTTATGACAACTGTAGGTGTGTTCAAGAGGCTATGTACATCACATTTAACACTGAGTGTTGATAAGTGTCACTTTGCACTAACAGAGGTCAAGTGTCTGGGTCATGTAATTAAGCAGGCGGGTGTTTGATTTCTGCAGTACGTGATTTCTTAACCCCCATGGACAACAGAGCAGCTCCAGTCATTCCTAGGACTCTGTAATTATTATAGAAAATTCACTAACAGTTTTGCTGAAATTGCTGAGCCATTAACCTGTTTGTTAATGAAATGGGTCAAATTTCAATGGTCTGATTGTCCGACTGCGTTTGAGAATTTAAAACAAGCGTTAACGATGAGTCTGGTACTGATGTTCCAAGTTTTGAGAAACAGTTTAATTTATAGTGAGATGGTGACTGGATGTATTCTCAGCCAAAATATGGATAGCAAGGAACACCGGATGGGATACGCATTGAGGCAGTTAAATAACGTGGAACAGAATTAATAGACAGCAGAGAAGGAGATGTTCGCTGTCATCTATAGTATATATGTTTCCATTATTACCTGTACAGGAAAAATTTTAAGTTATGATAGACCTTGCTGCTATGAAGTTGTTGCTAGGAGTAAAGAATCCTCCAAGTAGGTAGGTGTTTGACGGTCTCTGAAGTTACATGAATCTGATTATGAATTGGTAAATGAACCAGGTAGAAAGTGCAGCAAAGCAACGTTTTGGTGGAAAATAGTGGGAAGAATAGTGAGTATGACGTTTCTCACTTCAGGGCTCAATGAGAGGTAGTCAAAACCCTGGTGGAGAATGTAATTCAGTTGCTCCAGTCCTGGGTGCTATCCCTCCCCCTCCTTGCCCCAGCCTCCTCCTCACCTCCACCTGGTTACCTCACCAGTTGTGCGCTGATGCTCATTGTCTGGCTCCAGCTGCCAGAGACTATGGTTATGTTTGTGAAAGTTGCATTTGTGTATGTGTGTGTGTCAAAATTTCATTTTGTGACAGTGTTTTTGTTGTGCCCATCTGCAACTCAGCATCTCTTCTGTATGGCGAGTAGCGACTATCCTGTTGACAATATTGTTACATTGTTCGTGAATTGTTTATGGGATAATGTGTGGGGCAGTTTTTCATTGTTTTAATGTATTCCAGGTATATCATGAGTTTGTTTTTGTTATTATCAAGTGTTAGTTTTTATGAGCTTGCAGTAGTGCCTGTGAAGGTTGTAAGAATAGGTCATGGGGTATTGTCAAATAGTATGAGTGCAGTGGTGACTTCTGTACGCACCCTTTTTGAAAGGAGGAGGGGGGGGGGGGGGGGGGGGATGGCGCAAATTGCTTTAGCCCAGGTGGTGTATGTCCGAGCGAGAACATCTAGCTGATTCTGCATCTCTTCAGGGGAGAAGTAGTGGATGCAATTTGAAATCAGCCACTTGAAGCAGGAGAGTTATTTTTAAGACAGATGGACATCATACTAACTAGTCAACAGTGGACATTGAGGTTCACCTGCAATATGTGGGAAATGAGATTGTAGGAAACATTTACAGAGTTAAGTTGCAAAGCAAAGAAAAGGGAAGTGTTAATAAAAGCACAAGGAGAATAAGGGGGGCTATGACTTTTGTGCGAGACGTTGAGAGGAAGTTACATTCAAGTATTGTATTTGACATGAGAGATGCTGGTAAACAGATGAGAGGGGTGATAACTACTAATAACAGTGTTTTATATGGTGTGCAATTATGATGTTCAGGAGCTAACAGCTTGCTTAAACAAGTACAGGTAGTAACAGAGGCAAACAGGGTAATTGTGGAATGGCATACCACACAGCTGATGAATCTAGAGTGTGATGTGTTGAATAACACTAGGGTAGAACTGACATGTAAGGAGTACTGTGGGAACAATAAATAGTTATCTGGTTAGAGTGCAGAATTGACTAAATTTACTGGATGAAAAAATAGTTGTAGTATGATTGCTAAGCTCACTGCCAGACAGTCTGAGTCATGCAATGCCTGAAGTAGCAACACTGCAAGAAGCAGTTTATTGTGCAGTACACGGACCATTTAATTCCTGCACCATTGCCGCCACAGCAGTTCCTAGCCATAGAACAAAAAGTACATTGGGAGATAACAGAAGTGTTGCAGCACATAGTGGAACCAACGAAATGGTGTTTGTCACTATTCTACCAAATGTCAACAGTTGGATTTAACACAGACTGAATGAGATTACACATGCTGGTACGATTACCAGTGGCGAGTATGAATGCACACTATTAGTGCTTCAAGGTACACCCCTATCCAGTGAAGTGGAAAGTTATAAGAAATCACAAGACATGTTGCTAGTTTTGGAATGGAAGGAGACATTTGTATTGAAGTCACCAGAAGAGCTATGATAATGCCAGGAGAGAGTATTATGACCTGTCTGCCCATTGATGGTTCAAACCAGTGTGCAGCTTTGTGAAGTACAGCTATTTCTGGCTATGACGGAAGCAGCCAAATGTGAAAGGGAAGTCTTATGACCACACTCTTGTTTTCAGAATGTGGGCATGCATTGGGTTTACCCAATATTTTCTTCGGAAGTTATAATAGGAAATTGTTATGAGCATGGAAAGCCAAAGGGCATGATGAGTTTGGAATCGTGGGACAGCTAAATACTGATTAAGGATATGACATTCTGCCTCCCTGCTACTCTCACTGAAACAACTGCCATACGTGTGAATCAACTTTGTTGTATTGGCTGGAAAATATGCTAGATGTTTTGCTTACTGAGAACCTAACCTGATAGCCTGGAACCAGGCTTCCTACTTTAATTAGACAAATTCATGGTGTCACAAAAGGGATGGAACAGAGTCAAACAACTGTTTCAGAGCATACAGCAATTTCGTGAGAAACAATGACAAAGTTGTGACTGTAAGTGTCACAGCTTCTAATGCTATACTGGTTCTGAGTACATTCTATGTAACCTGTAACCTACATCTACCATAAGCGAAGACCTGTAATTTTTACCCTCCCCTCCCAAAACTGTCAGTACACCAGATACCAATTAACTGGAGAATTAGTAGCAAGTAAGAAATAGTTAAGTGATAGAAGAATAAGACTACCTGATTAGTAATGTGGAATGTTTGAAATTAGGAATAATAGTGTGTTTTGGGATTGTATTGTGGAAAAATGATTGTGCTAGTGTGTAAGTAATGTCTTGGATAAAATGTGTTCCTATTGAAATAAGAGTTTCAGTGGACAGAGTGGAGAAAATAATGTTTTAGGATTAAAAGTAAAGCTGATTAACCATTTGGGTCAAGCTAGACCTAAGTAAAGAAGAAACTGAGAGCACTGTATGTAACATATTGAGTGTAGCGTATGCATGTAAAGACTTTTCCAAAGACACCTTGAGCAAAATCTGTGGCGGAGTTTGTGGAGAGGAGAGTGTTTGGCCACAAAAAATTATATTTGGCACATCCAAGTAAAAAATTCAGATACCTTCCTGGGCGATACAAGGAGCAGAGGAAAGTGGGTCAAGCCGTAACAGTTGAGCGGAATTACAGCAAGGATAGTCCATTGGTGTGACGCTATTAGGGGCAACCCAAAAGCTGGTTGCATCACCCCATGGCCAAGTTGAGCAGTCTTGAGGTGTCAAATTATGGATGCAACAAAAATACATGGCCTAATTTCCCCATGCTTAGGCTACAGCAGTCGCATGAGTTGGGGTGAAGAAATGACTATTCCAGCATGAAAGCTTGGGCTAGTCTCATATAGACATTACTAATTTTTCAGCAGACCCATGTTACTCTGCAGCCAGCCAGTCTCGAGGAGGAATCTCTGTTGGTCTGCTGTCTGTTCCTTTAGCTGTCTACATTCCTCTGTTCAAGAGCAAGTCGCACCCTGTGATTTAGATGCTGTCAGCCGCAGCACCACCATCCATGCTGAGTTCGATGGGGGAGACTTATGCATCTCTGATTAAGTGGGTTACTTGGTGGCCTAGCCTACAGGCCACATGATCAGTCGCTGTTCTGTCATTGCGGCGGTGTGCAGTTTTCGCTGCCCACCTCCTACTCTTTTAGGGAGACTCCACAGCTGCTGGTAACTCTCCTACTCTGAGGCCATGTCATGACTCAGCTCGACTCCACACATTGCACTCAAGGCTGCCAGCTGCTGCTGACAGTGTAGTGGAGCCCGAAGCTGCCTTGCTGCCTCAGCATCTTTGTGTCACCACTGTGTCACGGCAGTGTCCATGTGAACTAAGCACTGGTGTCCATGCATTTCTAGCAGGGCATACATTGCTTCTATCGTGGGTACCTGAGTTGCCATCACATCATTTGTGTATTGTCTGAACAATAAATGCCAACTGTAACACATTGACTGCCATATGAGCCATTGTTGGCTCACAGTTACACAGGTTGTGATGCCACATGAGCCATATTTGGTTCGTGTGTACATTGTACTGTGGGCCACGTGAGCCCTAACTGGCTCACATGCAGAGTTGTGTTTGGGGGCCTTGTGAGCCTCATAGGGCTCACAGATAATGTTTTAACTATGGGTTTAAAAGTGGTGGCACCTCTGAACACTCTCATGATTGTAGCACTCAATATTTTTGCAGTTCGTAGCTATGGTGATTCCTAACTTCTGTGTATGATTAAATGGTACAGAAAGATCGTTTTTTAAATCCTTTTTGGAACATTTGTTGTAAATGCTCAAGTGCTGTACAACTTGGCAGACAGAGGATCCAAGTCTCGCATACAAATAATTCTGTTCAGGGGTGTTTGACTCTACTGCTACTGAGTGCCAAAGATCCACAACCATGAGCAACACTACAACCATTCAATGAAGATAAAAGCCATCGCCTTGTGACAGTAGAGGGACCAAAGCAGAGCAGTCGAAGATGATGTTTGGGGTGTTATAAGTGCCTGTGAAGAACAGAAGAAAGAAAGGATGCTGCTAAGAAAGTGCAGAGGGTGTACACTAAATGGAACAAATGTGACAGTTTTATGTGCAGCTAGTGCTTTAGTGACATTCACAATGTTGTGTTGAAGAAGTAGAATATTCTAAGGTCCCTATTCACGAACATTATTGTCGACCATGTAAAAAGAAATTGTAAATAATGTTGTATATAGCTAATATAATCAAATAAACTAAGTGTTTGAGTCATTTTTTGAAAAACGATTTTTTAATACATTTTGTGGTTTTAAATCGTGTGAGCCACATCTGACTCAAGTGGCCATAGATTATAATTGTGTTAAAATATTGTTGTTGGGCCATGTGAGCCATATATGACTCATGCCTGTTATCAGTCCAGATCAGTCATAAATTGATATTTTATCAAGTAACTTAATTCTACATTTCAAAAGAAGTAATACTCGTGATTTCAATGTGGCTTAGCAACGCATGGTCCAAATTTCATCATGGCAGTCAATGTATTAATACTGTTCTGCTAATACCCATCAGGTGCCAGACACCCACTTACAAAGCCACTATTCACCTGTGTCCTTGGGGCTGGTCCATGACGTCCTGACTTCAACCTGCCCTCAACCACCACCAAACATGATGTCTGACCCTCAGGCATAACATATAAATGGAATTTCTTTCAGTTAGTAAGACTTCTGTTACTAAGATTCTGCTATAGTAGTGGAATGCTTCATGCATTGCCCTTTATATATATTGCTTTGTTGTCTACTCTGTTAAACTTGAGCCACAATTCCTGTACGTATATCTCACAGAAGTAAATTTTTTAATTCCTCCTTGACATATGAAGGGAGACGAAAATTTAACAGTCATGGGTGACTGGAATTTGGTAGTAGGAAAAGGGAGAGAAGGAAACGTAGTAGGTGAATATGGATTGCTGGTAAGAAATGAAAGAGGAAGCCGCCTGGTGGAATTTTGCATAGAGCATAACTTCATCATAGCTAACACTTGGTTCAAGAATCATAAAAGAAGATTGTATACATGGAAGAAGCCTGGAGATACTAAAAGGTATCAGATAGATTATATAATGGTAAGACAGAGATTTAGGAACCAGGTTATAAATTGTAAGACATTTCCAGGGGCAGATGTGGACTCTGACCACAATCTATTGGTTATGAACTGTAGATTGAAACTGAAGAAACTGCAAAAAGGTGGGAATTTAAGCAGATGAGACCTGGATAAACTTAAATAACCAGAGGTTGTACAGAGTTTCAGGGGGAGCACAAGGGCTCAATTGACAAGAATGGGGGAAAGAAGTATGGTAGAAGAAGAATGGGTAGCTTTGAGGGACGAAGTAGTGAAGGCAGCAGAGGATAAAGTAGGTAAAAAGACGAGGGCTAATAGAAATCCTTGGGTGACAGAAGAAAAACTGAATTTAATTGATGAAAGGAGAAAATATAAAAATGCAGTAAATGAAGCAGGCAAAAAGGAATACAAACGTCTCAAAAATGAGATCAACAGGAAGTGCAAAATGGCTAAGCAGGCAAGGCTAGTGGACAAATGTAAGGATGTAGAGGCTTATCTCACTAGAGGTAAGATAGATACTGCCTACAGGAAAATTAAAGAGACCTTTGGAGAAAAGAGAACGACTTGTATGAATATCAAGAGCTCAGATGGAAATCCAGTTCTAAGCGAAGGAGGGAAAGCAGAAAGGTGGAAGGAGTATATAGAGGGTCTGTACAAGGGCGATGTACTTGAGAATAATATTATGGAAATGGAAGAGGATGTAGAGGAAGATGGAATGGGAGATATGATACTGCATGAAGAGTTTGACAGAGCACTGAAAGACCTGAGTCAAAACAAGGCCCCGAGAGTAGACAACATTTCATTAGAACTACTGACAGCCTTGGGAGAGCCAGTCTTGACAAAACTCTACCATCTGGTGAGCAAAATGTGTGAGACAGGCGAAATACCCTCGGACTTCAAGAAGAATATAATAATTCCAATCCCAAAGAAAGCAGGCGTTGACAGATGTGAAAATTACCGAACTATCAGTTTAATAAGTCACAGCTGCAAAATACTAACGTGAATTCTTTACAGACGAATGGAAAAACTGGTAGAAGCCGACCTTGGGGAAGATCAGTTTGGATTCCGTAGAAATATGTGACTACGAGAGGCAATACTGACCCTACGACTTATTTTAGAAGCTAGATTAAGAAAAGGCAAACCTACGTTTCTAGCATTTGTTGACTTAGAGAAAGCTTTTTACAATGTTCACTGGAATATTCGCTTGCAAATTCTGAAGGTGGCAGGAGTAAAATACAGGGTGTGAAAGGCTATTTACAATTTGTACAGAAACCAGATGGCAGTTATAAGAGTCGAGGGTAATGAAAGGGAAGCAGTAGTTGGGAAGGGAGTGAGACAGGGTTGTAGCCTCTCCCCGATGTTATTCAATCTGTATATTGAGCAAGCAGTAAAGGAAACAAAAGAAAAATTTGGAGTAGGTATTAAAATCCATGGAGAAGAAATAAAAACTTTAAGGTTTGCCGATGACATTGTAATTCTGTCAGAGACAGCAAAGGACTTGGAAGAGCAGTTGAACAGAATGGACAGTGTCTTAAAAGGAGGATATAAGATGAACATCAACAAAAGCAAAACGAGGGTAATGGAATGTTGTCGAATTAAGTCGGGTGATGCTGAGGGAATTAGATTAGGAAATGAGACACTTAAAGTAGTAAAGGACTTTTGCTATTTGTGGAGCAAAATAACTGATGATGGTCGAAATAGAGAGGATATAAAATGTTTATTGGCAATGGCAAGGAAAGTGTTTCTGAAGAAGAGAAATTTGTTAACATCGAGTATAGATTTAAGTGTCAGGAAGTCATTTCTGAAAGTATATGTATGGAGTGTAGCCATGTATGGAAGTGAAACATGGACGATAACTAGTTTGGACAAGAAGAGAATAGAAGCTTTCGAAATGTGGTGCTACAGAAGAACGCTGAAGATTAGATGGGTAGATCACATAACTAACGAGGTGGTACTGAATAGGATTGGGGAGAAGAGGAGTTTGTGGCACAACTTGACTAGAAGAAGGGATCGGTTGGTAGGACATGTTCTGAGGCATCAAGGGATCACAAATTTAGTATTGGAGGGCAGCGTGGAGGGTAAAAATCATAGAGGGAGACCAAGAGATGAATACACTAAGCAGATTCAGAAGGATGTAGGGTGCAGTACGTTTTGGGAAATGAAGAAGCTTGCACAGGATGGAGTAGCGTGGAGAGCTGCATCAAACCAGTCTCAGGACTGAAGACCACAACAACAACAACATGTAACTTGTTACACAAAATAGGTGGCAAGCACTGTTGTATGAATACACAATTGATGAACAAGCATTGGAAGCAGTCACGCCTGTTGCACATCTGGGAGTGTGCAGATGGAGTGATTTAAATTGGCATGACCACATAACACTAATTGCATGTAAGGCAGATGCCAATCTGAGATTAATTGCAAGAGTTCTCTGGAAATATATTCCAATCACAGAGGAGGCAGCTTACAAAACCCTTGTTCAACCTATATTTGAAAAGTGTTCATCATTCTGGGACATGTAACAGAAACAATTGATAGAGGAAATTCAGGTGATTCAAAGAAGAGCAGCATATTTAATTAGAGGTGCATAGTGTGAAAGCATCATGGGGATGCTCATCCAACTCCAGTGGCAGACACTATAATCGCAGTGTGATTTACTGTTAAAAATTTCACAAGCGTACTTTCCTCAGAGGATTTCTAGTTTTCAATTCAGCCCATTGGCACATAATGGGCTGAGAAATGGATAGCAAGTTTGGAGAGGCTGCTTGTGAAGCAAAAACCTGTTCACCTCCAGAAACACATTGAGCTACCTGTCAGACAAAAAGAAACAGTTAGTGGTTTGTGGTGATTTTAATGTAGATTTCTTAAAAGATACAGATACGACAAATGAGCTAGAATCTTTGTTTGGTTATTTCAATCTAATATCTGTTTTAAATTTTCCAACTCGTGTGCAGCAGGACAGTAGATCACTTATTGATGACATTTTCATAGACAGTGCTCAGGCAGATACAGTTCATGTGTACCCAGTTGTTAATGGGCTATCTGATCATGATGCACAGTTAATGGAAATAACACATATAGCATCTTACAGGCTTCAGGCAGGTTCATACAAGGCAGGGAGGCTTACTGATGCGAACAGGGTACAGAGTGTTAAGAGCAGCCTAGAAGATGTAGAATAGGATGAAGTACACACAGAAAACGATGCTGATGCCAAATTCAATTTATTCCACTGTAAATTTCTCTCAATATTTGAGAGTTACTTTCCTGAAATGTTATCGAAAAAAGCCATTACAAAGTCAAGTAAGCCATGGGTTACTAAGGGAATTAAGATATTGTGTAAGAGGAAGAGGGAAATAAATGGACAGGCCAGAATAAGTCAGAATCTGATGTTACTTGCTTACTACAAAAGATACTGTAATATTTTAAGGAAAGTCATTAAGAAGTTGAGAAGCTTATGTGTTCTGGCAGAAATGAATAATGCAGATAATGAAACTATATGGGATATTGTCAAACGGGAGACAGGGCAGCCTGACAGTGCACAGCATACCATAGCAATAAAGCTAAATGATGATGTTATGAGTGATAATTCACAAGTTGCAAGTATTTTTAACAATCACTTTCTGAATGTAGCAGTAAAAATAGGGTTAAAGGGTCCAGTTGAAGAAGCAAAAACAGTATGTTAAAAATGTCATTCCCCAGGACTTTAGGCCTTTAGAAATCCCCCACTGAAATTAAGGGAATTATAAATATACTGAAAAACAAGAGCTCATGTGGTGTTGATGGAGCCTCTAACAGAATTTTGAAGTGTTGTTAATAAGTGGAAACCTTAGTGATATATGTAATGCTTCGCTGGCACAGGGAATTTTTCCAGGCAAATTGAAATACGCAATTGTCAAATCTCTTCATAAGAAAATGGACAAGAGTGACTTAAATAGTTATAGACCAATTTCATTGCTGACTTCATTTTCTAAAATATTCGAAAAAGTTATGTAGTCAAGAGTAGTGGTACGTTTAGGTGAAAATAATTTACTCAGCATGTCACAGTTCGGATCCCGGAAGGGTTACTGGACTGAGAATGCTTTTTATACATGTACTCATAAAATAGTACAAGCCCTAAATAACAGAAATAATCGCCAGTTGGTATTTTTTGTGATCTTTCCAAGGCATTTGACTGTGTGGATCATGTCACATTCTAAGAAAAACTCAGGTTTTATGGAATTGAAGGCTATACACACAGCTGGTTTGAATCATACTTAACGAATAGAAAGCAAAACATTGTGCTGAATAACACAGATAATGTTGGGAGGGTGGTAAATTCTAATGAATGGGGAGTTACCACAAAGGGAGTCCCACAGGGTTCAATTTTGGGTTCTCTGCTGTTCCTTATTCATGTGAATGACCTCTCACTTAACGTTCAGCAAGCAGAACTAGTACTTTTTGCAGATGACACGAATGTTGTAATAAATCCCATTCCAGAAAAAGCAGCTGAAGATATTGTTAAGGATGTCTTTCAAAGAATTATTAAGTGGTTCTCAGAAAATAGGCTCTCCCTTAATTTTGAAAAACCTGACTATAGCCAGTTCTGTACAACGAATAGAGTCATACCGACAATTGATGTGGCAGATGAACGGGGCTCAGTTAACAGGGTAGATTTCTCCAAATTTTTGGGTGTTCATATTGATGACAACTTGAACTGGAAGAATCATATTACTGAGATTCTCAAACAATTAAATTTAGCTTCTTTTGCTCTTTGTATAATTGCTAGTCTTGGTAATAAACAGATCAGCCTCCTAACGTACTTTGCATATTGTCGCAGAAGAAGCCGAGTGTCTCAGTCGCTGTAGTGTAGTGGTTATGATACTAGGTTGTTGCATGGAGGGTCATGAGTTCAAAACTCACCTGAACTGAAAAATTTTAAATTCTATATTCTGTTCGAGTCCATTTTAGAAGTATCCACAAATGGCAAGAATCATTGTATTGGAATGTTCTGTAGCTGTATATATACTGTATGTGTTCTGGCTGGAGGCAGTTCGCTCCACGCTCTTGTATGCGCAAGTGCTGAATAAACCTTTATTAAGTGAAGTTAGTGTTTGTCATTCGTCTAATTACACTTTCTTCTATGTGACATAATTCTGGTGGAGACGCTGGGTATTGGAACTTGTGATAGCATACATTATCGACGACACAGTGGCTCCCATCAGGGCCGCTGTTTATGTGGCGAGAAACAAGAGTTCAAGCCATATTAAACAGTTTGCAGTCTATCAGAGACAGAAGAAGAAGAAGAGGATGTTACAAAGACAGCAACTGTGTTGCACCACATGAGACGTCCTGGGTTCTCTGGTGACGATGGCCAAGATCCAAACAAGTGGCTGAATGTATATGAGCGTATAGCCAAATTTAACAAATGGGATGACACTGTGTGTTTGGCTAATGTAATTTTCTACTTGGAGGACCCTGCCAAGCAATGGTATGAGAACAATGAGGAGAAGTTCACAAGCTGGGAAGTATTACAGGCGGAACTGCGCAAGTATTTTGGCAACACACAATGACAAAAGTGCAAGGATGAAGATTAATTTATCAGCGCACAGCACCCAGGAGAAATGACGGCATCCTACATTCCAGATGTCTTGGAGCTGTGTAAAATAGTGGATCCTCGAATGAAGGAGGAAGATAAGGTTGGACATCTTATGAAGGGTGTTACTGAGGACATGTATCAAGCCCTACTCCTGGAGGAGGTCTCAACAGCAGACGACTTCATAAAATGGTGCCAGTATGTCGAGACAATGCATCAAAAAAGAATTACACGCAAGAAGTTTGAATGGCTTCCAAACATCATATCGATTTCTGTGATGGAGGAAGAAACTGATTTCACAAGTATTCTTTGTCAGATAGTGAGAGAGGAAGATCAGAAGGTACTTGGACTGCACGGTGGGCAAGAGGTCATAAGGGAGGAAGTGGAACAGACATTGAACCCAATCTCTCGTCCTCCATTTCCCTTTAAAATGGTAAAAAAGTTGAGACCCAGGTGAAGTTATGTTCCTACAATGCTGCATGAGGAATCTGTTCAGGCACCAATGAAGACTGATATCTAGAGGACCCAGGATAACCAATGAGTATGTTTCCACTGCAGACGACTAGGACATGTGGTGCACTATTGTTGAGAAAGGCGGCAAACATTTGATGACGCCCGTGCCAGAAGACAGCAGACCGATCTCAGTCGACGCCAACACTGGGACGACGAAGATGAACACAAAAATGTGGGTGCAGGACGACGAAGGTCACCATCCCCACAAGTTAGCCGCTGGAGAGGATGTTCCCCAACATGCTGATTAAGGTCTCCATTGCCGTTTAGAAGCTCCAGCCAATCACCTAGCCGCCACAACCTGGAAAACTAAAGGGTGCGACCTTCCTTGGAGGTGAGGCCGCCGAAGAGAAGAATCCTCCGCCGGCGATCGCTACAAAAATGATAGGAAACTACATTGATATTCTTATGGATGGCCGACCAGACCAAGCTCTCATGAACTCTGGAGCATTATATTCAGATATTCAGTCATTTTGGAAAAGTACAGTCACCAGCTGCAGAAAACCATATTTTCGACAACAAAACATCTCTGCTGAAGGTGGCTAACGGGAAATATGTAAAACCTACAGAAAGATGTGTCATTCGTGTTGGTATAAGTGGCCATAGACAGCATTTAGAATTCATTGTCTTACATGAGTGTAGTCATGACGTCATTCTCGGATAGGACTTTTTGAAAGCTTCTCAGGCAATTATAGATTATGGTCGCACGAAGATTATGCTAGACAAGATGAGGTACTGTGGACAGGAAGATGCACATCCAAGTGTGTGGAGAGTATGTGTGCTGGATGAAGTTATCATTCCTGCCGTCAGTGCTAGAAAGGTATCTGTCATGTGTCATGCCATGCATCAACCCATGGATCTTGTAGTGGAATGTAAGAGAAGCATACCACGGAAGAATAACTTGGTCATCCCAGCCTCTGTCATCTCATTTAAGAGCGGATTCGGTGAATTGTGGACAGTTAACTGTTGCCAAGAACCACAGATCCTTCCAAGGCTCATGTGCATAGGAAATGCTGAGCCATTAATAGCAGAACAGCTGAGCATCACAGAAACCTCCCATTCTGAGTCTGTGGGCGAAATTAGCACTACCACTACGAGATAAGATCTTCTAGCTTAACTTTCACCAGATCTCGCTAAGGAACAACAGAAGAAGCTACTTTCCATTCTTCAAGAGTTCTCTGAATGCTTCAATCCACAGGTGAAGAGCAAATTAGACAAATTGATGGTGAAGCACTTGATTAGCACTGGAGACCATCAACCAATAAGCCAAGAGCATACCATGTGTCACCAACGGAACGTCGAATAATTTCACGACAAGGTAGAGAAAATGATGACGAATGACATCATTCAGCTTTCGCAGAGCCTATGGTCATCACCAGTGGTACTCGTCAGGAAGAAGGATGGCAGTTGGCGCTTTTGTGTTGATTACAGGAAGATTAATAAGATAACTAAAAAGGACATTTACCCTCTTCCACGAATCGACGATACACTAGATTGTCTGAAGGGGGCTAAATTTTTCTCAACCATGGACATGTACTCAGGATACTGACAAATCGAAGTAGATGAGGCTGATCATGAGAAAACTGCATTCATCACAACTGAGGACCTGTATGAGTTTAAGGTAATGCTGTTTGGTTTGTGTAATACACCAGCAACTTTAGAGCAAATGATGGATAATCTTCTGAGGCACCTGAAGTGGACAATGTGCCTTTGTCATTTAGATGACATTATAGTGTTCTCAGAGACATTTTATGAAAACATAAAAAGACTGAGGGCCGTTCTTAAGTGTCTCCAACAAGCCAAACTGAAACTTAATCCAAGAAAGTGTCTCTTTGGAGCAGAAGAAATCAAAATACTTGGGCACCTTGTGTCAAATGAAGGTGTGCACCCAGACCCAGAAAAGGTGAAAGCTATAATGGAATTTTCTATTCCTAAAAGTATTAGAGATGTGAGAAGCTTCCTCGGATTGTGTTCTTATTACCGTCATTTTATTAAAGACTTTTGTGTCAAACCCAGGCCACTCCAAGAGTTGTTAAAAGCTGATTCTAAATTTATCTAGGGTGGTGCTTAACAAGATTGTTTCAATGTGCTGCGAAAAACTCTGACGACTGACCAAATACTTGGTCTGTATGATGAGAGAGCACCTACAGAACTACTCACAGATGCCAGTGGGTATGGATTCTGCGCTGTTATGGTGCAGATTTCAGATGGAAAAGAGAAGGCTTCTAGGACACTTACAAAAGCCAGGAGAAACTACTCAACTACAGAAAGAGAATGTCTTGCTGTGATCTGGGCCATGTGCAGATTTCAACAGTACCTCTATGGAAGGCCATTCACAGTTGTTACAGACCATCATTCACTTTGTTGGTTGACAGGTCTTAAGGATCCAACAGAATGACTCGCCAGGTGGGCACTACATCTTCAAGAGTTTGACATTACCATAGTGTACAAAAGTGGAAGAAAACATCAAGATGCTGACTGTCTCTCAAGAAACTTTGTGCATGACCACTAAGACTTTGATGAAGATAGTGACTGTGTCTCTGCACTCCAGGATCTCTCTGCTGAGCAGAAGGAGGACACCAAGATATCTCAAATTACGCTTGCCTTAAATTGGACAGACGGTGTGAAAGGACAATTTAAGATAGTTAATGGATTACTTTGCAAGAAAAACTTTCCTCCATTTAGAAATAGGTGGCTACAAGTGATTCCTAAACACATGCGCTTAGATGTTCTACAGAAATTCCATGACACACCTGAGGCCAGACATTTATGATTTATTAAGACATATGATAGGATCTGCAAGAGATTTTTCTGGCCGGGTTTATTTAGGAGTGTCTGTCACTATGTGTCACACTGTCAAGAGTGCCAGAGGAGAAAGGCAGCTCCTCAGAAATGACCTGGCCGACTCAAACCAATTCCACCAGCTGAAACACCTTTCCAGTGTGCTGGTATGGACCTTACAGAAGCCGTGAAAACAGCCGAAGCATTCAACGTAGCCAAATTCATCGTAGAAGACATTGTATTAAAACACAGTGCCCCAAGGTTGTTAATTATGGATCAAGGGAAAGTTTTTCAATCGAATCTTGTGACAGAGATAAACCGTCGGTTTCAACATTACTCATCACATGACGACTGCCTACCATCCGCAAGCTAACAGGCTTACTGAATGCCTTAATAAGACCTTGGCCAACATGCTATCAATGTTTATCAATGTTGAGTAGAGCAGCTGGAATGAGGTGCTACCATTCGTGACGTTTGCCTACATCACCGCCAAACAAGACACCACAGGATTTACGCCATTTTTCTTGATGCATGGGCATGAGGCGACGACAACAATGGACACTGTGTTTCTGTTACATCCTGATGACATGGACGATGACTACATCGGCCAGATGTTAACCAGAGCTAAGGAAGCTTGACAGTTAGCCTGACTCCGCACGCTGCAGGCTCAAGAAAATGATCGCCGAAGGTATGATGTGAGCCACTTCACTATTGCCTACCTTCACTCCTGTTCGGAAGGTTGGTCTCTCTGAGAAGCTCCTCAGGTGCTACTTTGGACCTTACAAGGTTGCAAGAGAGTTGTGTGATGTTACGTATGAAGTTGAAGATTTTGACCGTGACACAAATTGACAAAAGATCAAAGATATGGTCCATGTCCTTTGAATGAAGCCCTATAAGGATCCTGCAGCCCAGGGTAAATTTGAAGCTCCACTGACAGGCAATAAGCGGAAAGGTAATGAAGAGCGTCGTGGCAAGGGAAGTTCTAAGAAGATCACTGCCAGGGCGAACATCAGTCATCGGGAGTCGGATTATGCAGGACCGATGACTCGTTCCCGCAATAGGAGGATGTAACACCAAGATGCTGCTCTCTTAAGGAGGGAGCAATTTTGCAGAAGAAGCTGACAAGGGAACCTCCCCATCGCACCCCCCTCAGGTTTAGTTATAAGTTAGCACAGTGGATAGGCCTTGAAAAACTGAACACAGATCAATCAAGAAAACAGGAAGAAGTTGTGTGGAACTATGAAAAATAATAAGCAAAATATACAAACTGAATAGTCCATGCGCAAGATAGGCAACATCAAGGATAATGTAGGATCAAGTGCACTGTGGTCCCGTGGTTAGCGTGATCAGCTGCGTAATGAGAGGTCCTGGGTTCAAGTCTTGCCTGGAGAGAAAAATTTACTTTCATTTTTTTCACAAAGTTATGATCTGTCTGTTCGTTCATTGACGTCTGTTCACTGTAACAAGTTTAGTGTATGTGTTTTGCGACTGCACCGCAAAACCGTGCGATTAGTAGATGAAAGGACATGCCTCTCCAATGGGAACCGAAAACATTTGATTGCAAGCCCATAGGTCAACCGATTCCTCCACAGGAAAACAGGTCTGATATATTCTATACGACACTGGTGGCGGCATGTGCGTCACATGACAGGAATATGTTGTCGACCCATCTAACTTGTACACTTGGCGAATGGGTAAAAAGATTCTTCTACCTTGCCCGATTTAGGTTTTCTTGTGGATGTGATAATCACTCCCAAAAAAGTGATGACGGACAGATAATAATTGTCTGAAAATAAAAAATTAAACTTTTCACTCGAGGGAAGACTTGAACCTTTCGTTCTGCAGTTGCTCACGCTTACCACGAGACCACAGCGCTCCTGAGCTCACATTGTCCTCGATATTGTCTATCTTCCGCATGGACTACTCAGTTTGTATATTTTGCTTATTTTTTTCATAGTTCCACATAACTTCTTACTGTTTTCTCGATTGATCTGTGTTCAGTTTTTCAAGGCCTATCCACTGTGCCTTCTTGTAACTAAATCTTAGGGGGTGTGATGGGGAGGTTCTCTTGCGAGTAGCGCAGTCACTGTAGTGTAGTGGTTATGATACTAGATTGTTGCATGGAGGGTCATGAGTTCAAAACTCACCTGAACTGAGAAATTTTAATTTCTATATTCTTTTCAAATACATTCTAGAAGTATCCACAAATGGCAAGAATCATTGTACTGGAATGTTCTGTAGCTGTATATATACCGAATGTGTTCTGGCCAGAGGCAGTTCGCTCCACGCTCTTGTATGTATAAGTGGTGAATAAACCTTCGTTAAGTGAAGTTAGTATTCATCATTCATCTGCTTACACCTTCCTTCACTCAATAATGTCTTATGGAATATTTTTGTGGGGTAACTCACCTCTTAAACATAAAGTATTGATTGCACAAAAGAGAGCAGTGAGAATAATTAATGGTGTTCACCCATCATATATGCACCTATTCAAGGAGTTAGGTATTTTAACTGCACCATCAGAGTACATATATTCGCTAATGAAATTTGTTATAAATAATCCATCTCAATTTGTGAAGAACAGTGATGTTCATATGTACAACACTAGAGGGAAAAATGACCTTTCCTATCTGCTACTGAAGCTGTCAGTTGCTCAAAAAGTAGTACATCATTCAGCAACAAAAATCTTTGATCATTTGCCCAACATAAAGTGTCTGGCAGGTAGCAGATCAAGTTTTAAATCTAACTTAAAATCATTTCTTTTGGACAACTCCATCCATTCCATAGATGAATTTCTGTTTCAGAACTGGTAAAATAATAATAATAATAATAATAATAATAATAATGTTGTACCTCTAAATGTAGTTGCATGTGTAGAACTAAAAATTTCAGTAATATTAATATTAGCACTATTCATGTGTTTCATATATATCCTGTAATCTGACTTGTTCCACATCATATCGATAAAATAATCATGAAAATGGTCTATGGAACATGACATAACTAAACTAATGTGGTAAGTACACTGTATGGATAGGAAGTGACATATCTATGTGGAGGAAATACAGACATAAGAGACTAGTGTTTACACATTTCCCTTATGCACAGATTGGGAGATCAACAAGGAGTTACAGTCTTCAACTTTTATATCTTCTTTCACATTAGTGGTCAAACTTACAGCATGGAAAGCTACTGTCATGTCATAAACACCCTGAAGTGGCCGTATGCAGAGTCGCAAAGGGGTGGGGGGAACTTGATTTTCTGCAGCAGTATGTACTCTACTTACAAACGGACTGCCACTGCAACCAGAATGCAAATATCCATCTGTGATAAAAGAGCAGTGTTGCAAAATTGTATTCAGGTAGAGCAAGAAGATCGGTGAACTGTAGGTGCTCTATGTTGCACTGGAAAATCTCATTAATGTGTTGTTGAAGAATGGGAAATTGTCCTCTGAAATAAAAAGAGATTTTAGACCACCACATAAAGGTCACAGTGATGTACAGCCATTTGTGAAATGTGAGGTTCTTTGAAGATGTTATGGGTAAGATCTCAAGGAAACAGAATATTGTAAAAACATACAGGCACACCTAAGGTTGAGCACAGATGCTCAAAAACTGCTGAAAAAAGTAGGAATTTACAGGATATGCTGTACTTGTGGAGACATGTGTGGGTACTCCAAAAGGACAGTGGAAAAGTGACTAGAAAGACATAAGGATAATTGTAAAAGGGAAAAAAAATCAGGGAGGAGATTGTAAAATGGAACGGTATTTGGATTGCGGAGTTAGGGATGATACGTATCAGTCTTCCATCATGGGGCAAAAGTAATAGTGGATAACATAACCAACAATGGCTAATTGGATTTAACTTGTAAGTATCAAGTCAGTGTGTGAATTTGACCATCCTAGAAGCTACAACACACCTTGACCTTGTCCAGCACATAGATATACAAAACAAAGTGTTTCTTCAAAAAAAACCATTAGACCAAGGCACAACAGACTGTAGCATTTCAAATAGTGTGAATATTCTTACTGTTCAATTGAGATGAATAACCATTTTATTTAATTTAGGTATGCTGTCACAGGACATAGTTCTATAAAACATTGTAAACCTCACTGGAAAAAAAGAATAAAAAAAAGAAGTACGAGTGGTCTCAGGTCTCATCAAGAGGTGTTTCAGAAACTGCAAAATGAACTAAAATTAACACCTTGTCAAGCAACATGTCAACCAGATCAGTGCCTGATCTTAGCAACTGACGCTTTTGAGCATGGAATCATGGCAGTCTTTCTTCACATACGTTTCCAGAAGGTCCTGAGAAGCTTTTGTGTTTTGTATCAATAACCTTGTCACCAACATGTGAGCAGTACTATCAGATTGGAAAGGGAGTTCTGGACATTATTTTTGGTCTGCAGAAATTTAAAATCTTTTTATATGACTACAAATTTCGCTTAATTACTAACAACACATCTTGACTTTGCCTTTTTGGGCCAAATTCTAAGCTGCCCAATGGTACTGCGGAGTGGCACCAGTGCTGAGCTTCATTAAGTTTTTAGTGTTCTGTTCATCTATTTATTTAGTACCATCCATCACTAAAACAGTTAAATGCAGATTACAGAATCTGGACTGTGTATATGACCTGATTCAGCATTTGACAGACAGGAAAACTATATGCTTACAAATATACCAAAACATCATGCAATCCTCAAGAGGTCTCCACCATGTCTTGTGACATAGCAACATCAGTGAGGCAAGATCCTGCTCTCAGCAAAGCTCTACATTAAAGGCGATAAGAATGGTCAGGCATGAAATCAACAGAACATCTGGATCTATTTAATAAAACAACATCATTTGCAAGCTTTCAAAGGCTTAGACATATTTTTCTGATAATTTCAAACATCTTGCACTGATTTGCATTTACAGATTCGTGGTATCCTCCATCGGTAATGCTGGAATTCAGTATGGTGTTGGCCCACCCTTAGCCTTGATGACAGCCTCCACTCTTGCAGTCATATGTTAAATCAGGTGCTGGAAGGTTTCTTGGGGAATGGGAGCCCATTCTTCATAGAGTGCTGCACTGAGGAGAGGTATCGATGTCAGGTGGTGAGGCCTGGCATGAAGTCAGCATTCCAAAACATCCCAAAGATGTTCTGTAGGATTCAGGTCAGGATTCTGTGCAGGCCAGTCCATTACAAGGATGTTATTGTCATGAAATCACTGTCAGCAATCTTCTGCTGAATCCACGCTGGTACAAGGCATGGGTCATACCATTGCCAAATGCCAGGAGCAGACAGCTGAAACCTGTGGTGTTGGTTTGAGGACCGTTCAGAGAGTATCCAGCAAAGTTAAGACATCAATGCAAGCCTGCGGCTCAGCTGTTTTCAAATCACCAGGGAAGCAACACAACCACAAAAAAGAAGTGTGTGAGCTTGACGATTTTGTATAAAACGTTTTGCGGCACATAGTGTTCAGCACGGTGTTCCATATTACCCTCCTGAAGCCTCCGATTCCATATTCTGCTAACAGTCATTGGATCTCGACCAACGCGAGCAGCTTTCTTTTACGCTATATAATGTTAACATTATATCCAAAGAAACCATTTCCTCTGTCTTGAAATTTAAACCACTGTTCCTAAACATACTCATAAGAAATATATTATTTTTGAGAAAACAAGAGGAGTGTTTTTGAGAACTTCTAGAATATTTTTTCTTTGAGTTTGAGTGAAATCAAGCAAATATTACAACATTATTGTGTTCCACATAAACCAAGACGTTTGCTATGAATTAAGTTGCAGTTTTGTAGTATAAGTAGTTTTGAAGTTACATTTTTGTTTCATGGCATTCTCAGAAAAATGAGTATCCTTGTCAGACTATGAAATTTTGTAATCCTTATTTACTCCTTTGGTACATATGATAAACAGAAAATAATAAATATCTGAGTCTATGAATTCCGAACCTCTGATTGATTTGAGATCCAGTAAAAGATTTTGAGCACTTATTTTGTATTTATGATGATTTTCTTTTTTTCCAGTAGGTCACTATTTGACTCAACAAATTTCACAAGTTTTGTGACACCATTCATAACTTTGAGCCTTACTTAAGGCAAATGTAGTGACCCATGTAGATTCAGACATAATTTCAAGACACTTAATTCAAGTTTCTTCCTCTGATACATTAGTACTGCAGCCATTGGCTGTAAAACTTTAAATATGTATTATTTAGTATGACTATATGCCAAGTGTTTGCATGACATGATGCATGAATTTTTGTGTTGGTTAGTAAATTTCAATGAAAATTAACCACTTGTCTTACATTGTAATTTATGTGCTTCTTATTCCCCCCCCCCCCCTCCTCCCCCTTCCCCCCCCCCTTTTCAAGTTTCTGTTTGGTATAGATGTGACACTCTCCTATGGATCAAACAAACCTGTGACAATTCATACTACCCTTCTCTGTATATGTTGAATATCCTATTCAAACAATGGAAACTCCAGATAGGAATATCAACTGCACAGGAAAAGACAGATTGCTACTTACTATAAAGGAGACACATTAAGTTACAGACAGGCACAATTGAAAGACACTTACATAAAACTTTTGTCACAGCCTTCATCAGCAAAAGAGAGAGAGAGAGACACACACACCATTCATACACACAAAAAGCACACCTCCTGCATACATGACCACCAACTCTGGTCTGAGATGCTGGAGTTGGCAGTCATGTGTGCATAAGGTGTGCTTGCTTGTGTGTATGAATGGTGTGTGTGTCCCTCTTTTCCTGATGAAGGGTGTGGCCGAAAGCTGTATGTTAGTGTCTTTTAATTGTGCCTGTCTGCAACCTGACATGTCTTCTTTATGGTCAGTAGCAATCTTTCTTTTCGTGCATTGTCAATATCCTATTTGGTATGGGTTCCACACACTTGAGAAATATTCTACAACTGATCACACAAGTGATTTTTAAGCAAGTTCCTTTGTTGACTGACAGCATTTCCCTGGTATTCTACCAATAAATAATATTCAGGCAACATGGCATTACAACTGATCTTCCAACTGTTCTACAGTAAGATTTTGTGAAATTTATAACCTGCTTCTTAAACTGTCATGGAGGGTATTTTAATGTTTTCCCAGGATGACTGGCTCATTCAGATTGTTTAGAAATGATCACAAGCCCCACATCCTTGACCTGTTGTTTTATATTTCTAATTGTTAAACAATGTGATTATTTTTATCATAGTCATCATCTTTACAGCTTCACAATTTCATTGTGATATGCGAGGTGTATGTATCAGTTGGGGAAGACTTATGTAATTTCTTTTCAAGACATTTTGTGATGTCAGCTCAGAAGATTGTGTCCTTTGAGACTCTTAAGATACAGTACTGATGCCCATGCACCCTCAGTAAAGTATGGAAAGCCAATAGGGAGCAGTGTTATCAAAATACCATACTTCATTTCAGCATAGTTTATTGCCTTGTAAATCCTAATAGTGGACCGTAGTTCATATGCTGGTGTACCACTAACAACCACCACCACCACCACCAACACAACAACAACAACAACAACAACAACAGGATTATCACTCTTATTATTATTATTATTATTATTATTACTGTTACTGTTACTGTGAGATAGGGGCAGGCCTGTTTTAAGGCTCAAGCAACACAAGCGGCCACTTAGTGCACAAGGCTGAAAGATGTGCCTCGTTCAAAATTTGTGTACTGAATGTATCATGATTATCAGTGAGAACTGACAAGGGTGGAAGTCTACAACAGAAGAATGAAAAATGTTCCAATAAACATGGGCTTGCAAACAAACCATTTGAGAGATAATAGTGAATGTGTGGTTATGAGCCGCCACTAATTTCAGTATTAAGTGTTGTCCTAGTTGGTAAAATATATTTGAAATGTAATCTTCTGATTAAGTTCTCATCTAATTGGGCTCACATTTCATCCAGAGGCTGCATTACCTCATGCAACAAAGAGGAAAAATTAGATTATATTTTTAAGCAGGTCTCCTGGGCCAGATTATATACCAATTAGGTTCTTTTTTGGAATATCTTCAAAACTGCTTTGCACATTGGATCAAAAAAAGTTATAATTTCAATTTGTTTATCTCGGAGGGAGACATCCAAAGATACCACACTTGACCTGCCACCCCACCCTCTTTGTGGGCAGCAGGGTGGGGGGGGGGGGCAGCAGGGGGGGGGGGGCAGCAGGGAGGGGGGGGGGGGAGCAAGGCAACTTCTCAGTCTTCCATGGGGACCACCATTTTTTATTGCAGATTACAATTCTACAGCAGAATCTACATACATTTTGTCTGAAGCATTTTCTTCATTTCACCATAGATGGCACTGTAACCGGAGGAATAGAAATGGGTACACAATCATAATTTGACATGCTACTCAATGGACCTTGAATATCCAGTGGCATGTTGGACCGTCTCCTTGCTGTGAGGGTAGGACAGGCCAGTGTATCATAACTTCTAATTGGAAACCCCATTCCCAACATTACATTCCTCTAACTTAATGAGCAGGGGACTACTTGACCCACCACTGTGGCTGTGTAGCAAACAATGACGATCACAGTAGGCAGTACACTGTGACCGGAGCTCACATATCATGCAGATGTAGAACAGATAACGGCTCTAAACATTACAGTAGTTGTGCAGTGTTTATTGTCCACAGACCTACCTATCATTTGGATAACAGACATGCAAGTCGACGATGAATATTGCAACCACAGATGGAACAAAGGAAATGATCCTATATATGAAGAAGGTGGGAGAAATGTTGAGGCTGCTGTTGCCTTGTATGCCGAGCATTTTCTAGAGAAAGCTTGCTCTCATTCGTTCTTTTACAAGGTTGTGAATGCCTTTATGTCTGGTGGCAGCATATAGACTGACAAAAGGAAACAAAGCAGACATTTTACAGAAGAAGCTAATGAAATAGCTGTACTAGTGGCAATGCACCACAACTCACAGATAAACACCTGGTAGTTACTCCACGATTCTGGTATGTCCATAGGTAATACTGACACAATACTGCAGTGTCATAAGTACAATCCATACCACATGTAACTGATTTCCATAACCAGGCAGTGCTTTGTGAATGGGCGTGTCAAGAAATGCAAACAACCCCCCAGTTCTTTGCTGAGGTACTATTTTCTGTTGAGCCTACATCCACAAACCACTGTAGTGCTAACCAGCATAACATGCATTACTGAAGTGTAGACAATCCCCACTGATTGCGGCAACTTGACCATCAACATACTTAGTTGATTAATGTATGGTGTGGCAACATGGGGAACAAACTCATTGGTTTGTATTTTATTTGAGTGGATGCAAATAGCAAATATTTTTGGAATATTTATTTATTTATTATATTTACACATCAAGTTCTGTAGGACCAAATTGAGGAGCAAATCTCCAAGGTCATGGAACGTGTCAGTACATGAACTTACAACATAAAAGTAGTAACAGATAAAAATAAAGGTTCATGAACCAGAAAAAAAGTCAGTCCATAAGTTTAAGTAAACGCTATCAGCAATACAATAAGAATCAGCTTAATTTTTCAAGGAACTCCCTGACAGAATAGAAGGAGTGACCCATGAGGAAACTCTTCAGTTTCGATTTGAAAGCGCGTGGATTACTGCTAAGATTTTTAAATTTGAGTGGCAGCTTATTGAAAATGGATGCAGCAGTATACTGCACACCTTTTTGCACAAGAGTTAAGGAAGTCTGATCCGAGTGAAAGCTGCTTATTCTTGGAAATAAACTAATATTCCTAACAAGAAACAACAATAAGGAATATACATATTGAGAGGCCAATGTCAAAATACCCAGACTCGTGAACAGAGGTTGACAAGAGGTTCGTGAACTGACACCACTTATTGCCTGAACCGCCCGTTTCTGAGCCAAAAATATCCTTCTAGAATGGGAAGAGTTACCCCAAAACGTAATACCATATGACATAAGTGAATGAAAATAAGCAAAGTAGACTAATTTATGTGTCGAAGTATCACTCACTTTTGATACCGTTCGAATAGTGAAAATGGCAGTATTAAGTCTTTGATAGGAACTATCGGTACTATAACAGGACGTTGCCCTGGATGTTTGACAATGTATGTGGTCAGCATGACAGTTGCCCAGCACATTATGCAATTGAAGTACATGTCATAAATTACAGTTGTATATACATTTCTATTCCTATAATTTCAGCACCATTGGTGGTGAAACGAAGATACTTCAGACAAAATGTATGTAGATTTTACCATAGGATAGTAATCTACAATACAAAACGGGAGTTTCCATTGCAGATTTCAAAGTTGCACCTACCACCCAATCACAGGGTTGGGTGGGGGGAGGGGGGTCAAATGTGGTATCGTTGGATGTCCCCCTCTGAGACAAACAAATTGGAACTATAACTTATTTTAATCCAATGTGTAGTTTTCAAGATAACCCGATGTCTTCAGTTAAAATGAACACCCTGTGTATTGTGTTTAAACATTATGAATTACCTCAAAAAGAATGGTCTATTAACACACAATCAACACAGATTTAGAAACCCTCGTTCTTGTGAAACACAACTATATCTTTACTCACACAAAATGTTGAGTGCTACTGACAAGGGATTTCAATTTGATTCCACATTTCTAGATTTCCAGAAGGCTTTTGACACTGTACCTCACAAGCAGTCTCAGTTATGCTATTGGTTTCATAATATCCTGTCTGAAACGTTACAGTTCATAGTAACTGATGGAAAGTCATCAAGTAAGATAGAAGTGATTTCTGACATTCTCCTAGGTAGTGTTATAGACTGTCTGTTCTTCCTTATCCACACAAATGATTTAGGAGAACATCTGAGCAGACATCTTAAGTTGTCTGCAGATGATGCTGTTGTTTATCATCTAGAAAAATCATCAGAAGATCAAAACAAATTGCAAAACAATTTAGAAAAGATATCTGTGTGGTGTGAAATTTGGCAATTGACCCTAAATAATGAAAAGTCTGAGGTCATCCACATGAGTGCTAAAAGGAATCTGTTAAACTTCAGTTATACAATAAATCAGTCAAATCTAAATGCCATAAATTCAACAAAATACCTAGGAATTACATTTACAAAAAACTTCAGTTCGAAGGAACACATAGAAAATGTTGTAATGAAGGTGAACCAAAGACTGCAATTTACTTGCAGAACACTTAGAAGGTGCAACAGACCCTCTAAAGAGACTGCCTACACTGCAGTTGTCCATCGTCTTTGGAGTACTGCTGTGCAGTGTGGAATCCTTACCAGATAGGATTGATAGAGTACATCAAGAAAGTTCAAAGAAGAGCAGCATGTTTTGTATTATTGAGAAATGGGAGAGAGTGTCACAGACATGCTACAGAATTTGGAGTGGACATCATTAAAACAAAGACGTTTCTCATTGTGGCAAGGTCTTCTCAAGAAATTTCAATCACCAACTTTCTCCTCTGAATGTGAAAATATGTTGTTGATGTCACCTTACATAGGGAGAAATGATCTTCATAAAAAAGTAAGGCAAATCAAAGGTCACACGGAAAGAAAGAGGTGTTTATTTTTTCCGTGTGCTGTTCGAGAGAGGAATAATAGAGAATTATTGTTAAGACACTTAAGCATGATTTGCAGGGTATCCATGCAGATACAAATGTAGATTATCCTATAAGAGCTGAGTCATATTAATAATTTTGTTATACGTGGTACTTGCTGCAGTTAACCTTACCCATCATCCAGATGTGTACCACTAACCAGATTGAGTCTGATAACCTCCATTTTCTAACTAAACACATACATAAAATATGAACTGTTTTACTTTCTTTACTCATGCATGCAAATATCGCAGCACCTACTTGCACTACCTGGAGGGCGCCCCTCTTCTTGCTACCATGCCACGTCTTGATCTGTGGCTCACTTCTGGTGATGCTTCTGTGGATTCTGTGCTTGAGTCAAGATCAAATGTAGACTCAGCTGAAACAGAAAAGTTTATATGGCTATTAGGTGTATTTAATTGTGGTTTTTCAAATACAATTTTTCTATTTTGTTCGTTACAGTACATTTACGTTGTTCCTTTTTTTAAAACTGAAGTAGGTATGAAATAAAGACTAGTAATTAAACTTATCCATTTTTTATTCCATTTGGTACCTTATCTGTTGTTAGTGATTGCACAAAATATTGAGAATGAAAACTGTATTTTAAAAAAATCATAGAAGAAATGAAGAGATGAACGACATTGACAGTTTTTGAGGCAAGTATGAATAAATTATATGCCTAAGAATAACTTGATAATACCAGGAATGGTGCATTGCCAAATGGGAAAATTATGGAAAGTAAAAAATTATTAATATTCTCTATGTTAGCTACAAATAAACAAATGAAAATGTAGATACGTATTCATGAAATCACAATTCACCCAGAAACTGTAATGAGTATAATGCCCAATTTATTCCGCAATTAGTTTTGGCAAACAAGCCATTTTCAAGTGATATGAAGCACCTTAGTATGTGTCATCATCTAAAGTGCAAAGTTCACGCAGGGTCATAAATTGTACAAAAACAGAGTGCTAGAATCACCATCAAGTGGAACGCATTAAGTGTCGTCACTTGCAGCGTTGTACAATGTTTGTGCAATTTATACTCCTGTGTACATTTATGAACTTGAATGAAGTGGAATATTTTGATACACTGTTGTCTGATTTCAGATTGTAACATACACCAAGGCATTTCAGAAGCATTCTATAATAGTTTATATGTCAAAACTATCAAAACTAATCATGGAATAGGTTGGTCCTCATATAAAATACATCGTGACTGTAATGTCAACAAGAATGAAAATATTAAAATGTGTCTGTGTAATTTCACTGATTTTCATTTAGTAACAAAAGAAACATACACATCAAGAAACTTGTAGCAACATTTCTATAAAAGAATTTACATTTTTTCAGTATTGTTACTCTACCTGAACCTTTGTTGGATTAAAATAGTGCTGTCATACTACTTTCTCCAAAAGTTTCTTTGTTTCATCTTCATTAGCTCATACACAAATAATACTTGGATCCTAAGAAACACAGTTTTATCAACATGATGTGACCCTCCTGTGCCAATGGTTAAGGAATAAGGTGGAATAAAAACAAATTAGTAGCATATTTTTGTACAAGTCATCAACAGGCAAGTATTTAGGAATTTTCAAATGCTTACGGTTCTTACTTTCATTTATTAACCATGGCTCACAGGTCCCACCAGGAAGAGAATCTAAAATATACCTTAATTAAAGTAAAACAACTGTGGAGATCAAGTTTGTTCTTGGTTCAGAAAAGGAACCCACTCACAATTTTATTATGTTGTGTAATACTAATCATGTATCAACTTGTTTGGCTGACACTGCTGTCGAACTTTTAAATTTATTATGTCGAGCCCTAGCCTGACTGTCATATAAATATAAACTCTCATACAAGGAACAAACAAAACTATATTACTTTGCACAGAAATGGGAACTATTAAGATGAAGCAGCCCAGAGAAGTTTTATGTGTAGAATCTTCTCTGAAATATAAGAATGAATCTATATGTGAGGTAGAAAGTGGAAACTGACCTCATGCCAGAGAAGTGAAATATTCAATAAAAGCAAAAATCTTTGATAAAGTCTAAAATATTCATTTTCATTTTTTTTTATTATTATAATTTATTTCATTCTGCACATGCTTGCATTGTTTTGGAAGTTCTTTGAACCAAACAGGAGCCAATAACAGCATTAAAAGCAACTGATGTCAGATTCTGAAAACAGATCTGTTGTCATTATGGGGAAATAACATTGGCCAACAAGAGGCTTCTTCCCAAAATCTCACAACAGTGTATATAATGCTTTACAAAACAGCATCTCCTAATTTTTAGAGGCATTTTAAGGAGCTCAGAGAAGCTTTGTATAAATGACAAACAATTTGTGATTACAGTACAGCCAAACAAGACAAGCAGCCCCTTTTTGTTTGAGAGTTATAAATGCCTACAGATGTTGCCAATTTGCACTTGGCCATAACATAGAATGAATGTAATAATATTCTGCCCCAAAAAAGCAGCACAATGTTGACTAATTTCTCTCAATTTGGGATCAAGTCACTTTGTTTTAAATTTAGGTATATTACAATGTGCTATAGTCTGAAGAGGCTAACAGCATAATATGGAATGGTAACTTACAAAACTCTGCGCCATTTGACAAAGGACATTTTAAGATAATTTATATGCAGAATTTGTCTCTTAAATAGTCCAATTTAACAATGGTAAAAAGTGAAGATTTAAAACACTTTACCTCAAAACACCTCTTTTCCATCACAAATATCCGAAATCCAAATTTTTCAACAAGAGGTCTGTTTTTTGCTTTGTATCACATATATTATTTAGTCTGTAATGAAGTAACTTGAAAGGAATATATCTCTGGAAACGGTAGATCACAAAATAAGAATAAGCATGTTACTAAGGAAATAAACCAGCACCTCTGGCAGCTGGTGCAAAAAATGTCTGGCTGTTATGATTTAAATAAACACACACACACAACACTGCATGTCATGACACTGCACCAGGAAAATGTGACTTGCGACACCAGTCCCACCGGGGAAAGTGGAGCACTGTCGAGGAAGTATGTTGGGAAATGTACACATTGTCCTGATCATGTGTTGAGTTCTGGAGGATGGTCTGAAGCAGATGGTGTAGGTGCTGGCACTATTGGTGGTTCTGATACTTGCAAAGAAATTTTTAGCTGTGGTATATCAGTTGGTAGTACTTCCTAGAAAACAGATGCAGGTTTGATATGGTCAATCAAGATGATAGAGAGCTTGCTGTTTACTACTATGTTGAGAGCATCTACTACTCATTGTAAGACTCTACATGGACCTAAGTGCAGTGGTTGAAGTGGGTGTTTGACTCCATCTGTATGAAGATGACATTTGTATGTAGAAGACATTTGCACATATCCCTAGGTCACTATGTACATAGTGGGAAGGTGAGTCATGTCCCAAAGCTTGGCAAGGGTGAATCTCTGACATATGTTCTCTCAATTAATGTACAAAATCAAAATGATTGTGGTTGGATAGCTCGGAGAACTGCGCATCTCCAACTCTCCAGGAAGTTGCAGAAAACTAGATTCGCTGATGTAAGTCAGACCTGTAAATGTTCCTTAGACCAAGTTAAACAATTGGTACAGCTGTGGTCCATGAGTGCATGGCACACAAGTGCTACCTTTAGAGAATGGTGCCAGCATTCTTTCATAATGATAACTCACTGGATGTAGCTTGTCATTTTGTTGTGAACAGTGCCACAGAATTTGTAGAGTTGAGCGAACATGTGTGATTCAAATTGGTGGCTGGAGTCTGTTGGGACATGTAGTGGGCAACCAAATTGAGAAATCCAGCTTGAAACAAAAGCAGAAGTGAAGGTTTCTTTGGAGAAGTTATCAACAGACACTGCCTCTGGCCAGCAAGTAAATCGATCTGCCATAGTTAGAATGTAATGTTATTCATTCAATGGCGGTAATGGGGCTAACACATCAACATGTACAAGAGTAAATCATGTAGTTGTTTCAGGAAAATCCTCTACTGGTGTGTGAATGTGGCAGGAAACTTTTCTTTGCTGGCACTTGACATACAAATGAGTGCATTCTCGGCTATCTTTTTAAATTCCAGGCAAACAAATCACTTAGAGTTAAGATGGAATGTTGGTCTGATGCCAGGATGACAAGGTGCGTCTTTGGGATGTAGTGGCAAGAGTGGACAAGGTTGAGAGGTCACAGTACAGTTTGATGTCTGCACCAGGAACATCAACTAATCGAAATTCCAATACCCTTGAGGGGGTTCTGGAGTTCTTGGTGCAATGCTTGTGTCTTGTCAAGTTGAGTGAAGTTGATGGTGCTTGATATATTGTCAACACTGGAAAGACAATCAGCTACTATGTTGTTGATTCCCAAAATGTGTTTGAAGTCCATGCTGAACTGTGCGATAAATACCAGTTGGATATGTTGGCAAGGCAAGCAATTGTTACTGGTACTGTTCAAGCACTGAGTGCCCTGTAGTCCCCACATGGACACCATGCGCCACCCTTCCTTGGCACAAGGTGCGAGGGGGATGACCATGGGCTACCAGACAGATGGGGAATTCCTTCCGTAAGCATGGTGTTAAATTCTGCCTTCGCAATGGCTAAGCAGATTGGAGCTAGAGGTCTAGGTCTACGGTTTTAATACAGTGTACTGTGTTGTCACATAAGCCTTTTGATACTCCAGTCAATCGTATCAAGGCTGGAAATTGCTGCAGTAGGTCTGCATACACTCCACTTGCACAATCTCAGCTGTGTGCATTGCTGGAATATGTCAGAATCCCGAAGCTGTCAGGCCTGTGATGACGTCGACAGTTGCCATGTTGGCCAGCATTACAGTAAAAAATCAACTCCAATGATGAGCCAAGTCACATTCTTGATTGTGAAATCCCACGCAAAGACACAGTGCAGGCCCATAACTATTGCTGTGTGCTGTACTTCTGTATAATAGAGTTATTTACTTCAGTAAGAGAGAACGAGGTTGATGGCCAGCTGCCATTCAGTAGAGTTCAAGGAAATAAGAGTCTGATCCAATATCCACTAAATATTTCTGGCCTGGCTTCCGATCTCTTAAAAAAGGCTGCTCTGCTAAAACTGTTTGAGATTCTGATCGGACCATTGTGTATAGTATGTGTAGTACTATCATTCAGAGCAAAGTAATTTACTATGAATAAAGGAAGAGTACAATTCAAACATATGCTTAAGGTTCATTAATACCCCGAAGGATCATAGCCTTAATTCCTGATTTCATTACTTAATTTATTCTTGTCTTACATGTCACTATTTCACTGAGTAATCTCTCATGCCACCTTAACAATCGTTTTTCACTTATGTAAGGGCATAATGCAAAGATGTGCAACGAAACCCCTGTGCAGACAAGCCATTTAACATGTTGTGCACATTCCCTCTGCTGAATTGCTAGCAGCAATAGTTACCTCAAACTGTAGGTAATGTTGCAATTGGGTATGCTCATTCTGGGTTGTAGTGTTTCCTTTCAACCCAATAAGTATTCCAGTATCAAGTGTCCCAGGAAATAGATAAGCCTATGAACAATCAATGTGGGGGTTGAGAGCTATAGGCACTACATAGCATTAATAATCTGGAAGTACATTCGTTGTGCATATGTAAACATTGACATAATGGTAGGCTGTAGTGTAAGATACTCTGTGGTATATGCCTAGTTCGTGCCACCACGTTTCATGCCATAGTCAGTCTGTTGCATGAATTTGGAATGCCGCTAGTCCGCGTGAGTTTCTCAAAGCTGGCATGTTCATGCTGCTGCCAGTCCACATGGCAGTTGTTGCAAGAAGCTGCTGACCACACCAGATCTGGCCAGCATCACCATCTGTTCCAAACTGTTTTCGTTTTGCCGTCATCACAGTGTCTGGATTGTCCCCTGCTCAATGTGTCACAGTAACATTGATGTTGCAGCATCACAGCAGCCCCAAGTTAAATACAAGCATCAGTTGCATTATAGATCTTGTGTTGCTTGTTATCAGCCATGGCTGATCAGTTTCATCTATTCTTCAACTCATAGAGTGAGGAACTAATGGGCAGAATAGAACCAAAATTTTATTATATAAAGTCTAAAATTGTTGATAGTATAAAGTCTGAAGCTGGGGATTTAAAAGATGAACTTGTTGATAAAATAGATGAAGTGTCTAGCAAATTTGATAATGTGCTATCAACATCTGATGAAGTGATAAAGGTGAATAGTTCTTTCGAGAAAATTCAGGAAAGTGGTCATGGGGAGGATAAATCAAATTGTGAGGAGGGTGAAGTCAGTGATGGGGAGTCAGAATCAGAAATTAATGAAAAAACAGATTAAGTCTGTGAAGAATTAGATCACATTGAGTACAAAATAATTGAATTTAGTGATAATGTTGAGGATGATATTAAAGTTATGAAACATTCTTCAGTGACAGAAGATTTAGCAGAGGAAATAGGGACTCATATGAAAACTGTATTTAGTAATCTTGGGATTTTTGAGACAAAATTGCAGGGATGTGCACCGTATGAATTGCAAACAGATGCAGGATTAAGATGCTGTAGGGTAAATGAATGTAAGAGCCTTGAAAGTAACAGTAAAAGGTGAAGAAGTGAGCTGAGCAATACTGAAAGAGAGACAGATTCAGTTTAAGGAATGTAATATTTGGTGAAGTCATTGGGGAAGTAATTCCATCAGTGCAGTTTGCCAAGGACCATGGGAAGTATAATTATACAGAATTTTTCAGTGAAGCGATTTATTCAATTTAAGAAAAGACATGTTTAGTGTTGAGTTTGAGCAAGGAAATCTTAACAGAATTTGCCATGAGGGAGAGAGGAAGAATGGTAGGATGGTCCACGAGTAATGATGTGTGGGGAGGCTACATGAAATTCAGTAGGAGGCATAAAGGTTGTACAGATAGGAAATGTGTTAATCACAAAGGTGACACAATCATCTGTGTTACATAAGGGAGTTATCTGACAGAGATGAGATGGTGGAGCATTGATAGGAGGAGGATAGGATTGGTTTGGCTACATTGGAAGATACAGTGGGACTGGAAATTGGAGCTGAGCCTGTTAGAAGTATAATAAATGAAAGTATTGCTGACAGTGTAGGTGGAGTGGGTCTCAAGACTTCTTCGCATATTGTAAATGAGTTTGTCACAAATGGGGAAGACGGTCCAGTAAGTGTGAAAGATTTCAATGTGCCAGTACTGAAGGTAGTGCAAATCGATGTGAGCTGTATTAACAGTGAATGGATGGGGAAGATAAGCATGAGTATAATACAAATGATTGGGTGTCACATGAAAGGGTGCATCAGGTGCTGGGGCCAGACATATAGGAGCAGTGGCAAGAAAGATGGAGGAATTGAATCATGAGAATATGAGTGAAATACTTAATTGGTCATTTAAAGAGGATACAGAGGTTGAAGATGAGAATAGGTATTGGGATGTGTGTCTAATAGATCAGGAGATTTGGAAGAAAATTTGAATATGTTAAAGGCTGGTGAAGTGGAATTTCCACCATGCTATGTAATGATGAACCAAGAGCGAAATTATTAGAAGGAATATATGCCATGTACATAGTAATAATTAAAAAAAAGCAGTGTGTTTTATGTGTATTATTTTAAAATTGTAAGCTGATGTAAAGAGGATGGAGTGAAAATTGACATCATCTGTGGGCTGGCATCTGTTGCTATCACTCTGATGTCTGTAATTCAGACAGTAATGTTGCAAGAAGTCGTAACAAGTGTAGAAACAGAGCTGAGGGGCAATCTAGTTACTGGCATAGAAGTTATTGAGTTATTGTATGGGGGCCTACTCAAAGGGAGCATGTGCTGTTTGCTTTATGAAGGTATACTTCATTTATTATTATATGGGTGCATTCAAAGAGAGCACGTTCTGGTAGGTTTGTGATGATTGTATTCTTCATTTATTATTATGTGGCAGGTTCAAAGGGAGCATGTTTTCATAAGTTTGTGATGATGGGATTCTTCATTTATTATTATATGGGCCATTGGGTGCTAATGTTGAATGAATGCTAATGTTGAACAATTTATTAATAATACAGGACCAGGCTCATGGTAAACAGCTGTGCTCTGTTTGTTCACCTTAAGTTTGAATAGATTAGCTATGTGATACAAACATTTTTGTACATTTTACTTACTTTTAAAATTAATAAACCATTATTAAAATTGGTCCGTTGGTGAGGAGGCTTCCGTGCCTCAGCGATACAGATAGCTGTACCGTAGGTGCAACCACAACGGAGGAGTATCTGTTGAGAGGCCAGACAAAAGTGTGGTTCCTGAAGAGGGGCAGCAGCCTTTTCAGTAGTTGCAAGGGCAACAGTCTGGATGATTGACTGATCTGGCCTTATAACACTAACCAAAACGGCCTTGCTGTGCTGGTACTGCGAACAGCTGAAAGCACGGGGAAACTACAGCCGTAATTTTTCCCGAGGGCATGCAGCTTTACTGTATGGATAAATGATGATGGCGTCCTCTTGGGTAAAATATTACAGAGGTAAAATAGTCCTCCATTCAGATCTCTGGTATGGGACTACTCAACAGGACATCGTTATCAGGAGAAAGAAAACTGGTGTTCTATGGATCGGAGCATGGAATGTCAGATCCCTTAATTGGGCAGGTAGGTTAGAAAATTTAAAAAGGGAAATGGATAGGTTTAAGTTAGATATAGTGGAAATTAGTGAAGTTCGGTGGCAAGAGGAACAAGACTTTTGGTCAGGTGAATACAGGGTTATAAATACAAAATCAAATAGGGGTAATGCAGGGGTAGGTTTAATAATGAATAGAAAAAATAGGAGTGCAGGTAAGCTACTACAAACAGCATAGTGAACTTATTATTGTGGCCAAGATAGACACGAAGCCCATGCCTACTACAGTAGTACAAGTTTATATGCCAACTAGCTCTGCAGATGACGAAGAAATGGAAGAAATGTATGATGAGATAAAAGAAATTATTCAGATAGTGAAGATAGATGAAAATATAATTGTAAGGGGTGACTAGAATTCAATAGTAGGGAAAGGAAGAAAAGGAAACATAGAAGGTGAATATGGATTGGGGGGAAGAAATGAAAGAGGAAGCCGCCTGGTAGAATTTTGCACTGAGCATAACTTAATCATAGCTAACACTTGGTTCAAGAATCATAAAAGAAGATTGTATACATGGAAGAAGCCTGGAGATACTGACAGGTTTCAGATAGATTATATAATGGTAAGACAGAGATTTAGAAACCAGGTTATAAATTGTAAGACATTTCCAGGGCAGATGTGGACTCCAACCACAATCTATTGGTTATGAACTGTAGATTATAACTGAAGAAACTGCAAAAAGATGGGAATGTAAGGAGATGGGACCTGGATAAACTGACTAAGCCAGAGGTTGTACAGAGTTTCAGGGAGAGCACAAGGGAATAATTGACAAGAATGGGGGAAAGAAATACAGTAGAAGAAGAATGGGTAGCTCTGAGGGATGAAGTAGTGAAGGCAGCAGAGGATCAAGTAGGTAAAAAGACGAGGGCTAGTAGAAATCCTTGGGTAACAGAAGAAATATTGAATTTAATTGATGAAAGGAGAAAATATAAAAATGCAGTAAATGAGGGAGGCAAAAAGGTATACAAACATTTCAAAAATGAGATCCACAGGAAGTGCAAAATGGCTAAGCAGGCATGGCTAGAGGACAAATGCAAGGATGTAGAGGCTTATCTCACTAGGGATAAGATAGATACTGCCTACAGGAAAATTAAAGAGACCTTTGGAGAAAAGAGAACCACTTGCATGAATATCAAGAACTCACATGGAAACCCAGTTCCAAGCAAAGAAGGGAAAGCAGAAAGGTGGAAGGAGTATATAGAGTGTCTATACAAGGGCGATGTACTTCAGGGCAATATTATGGAAATGGAAGAGGATGTAGATGAAGATGAAATGGGAGATATGATACTGAATGAAGAGTTTGACAGAGCACTGAAAGACCTGAGTCAAAACAAGGCCCCGGGAGTAGACAACATCCCATTAGAACTACTGACAGCCTTGGGAGAGCCAGTCCTGACAAAACTCTACCACCTGGTGACCAAAATGTATGAGACAGGTGAAATACCCTCAGACTTTAAGAAGAATATAATAATTCCAATCCCAAAGAAAGCAGGTGTTGACAGATGTGAAAATTACCAAACTATCAGTTTAATAAGCCATGGCTGCAAAATACTAACACAAATTCTTTACAGACAAATGGAAAAACTGGTAGTAGAAGCTGACCTTGGGGAAGATCAGTTTGGATTCCGTAGAAATATTGGAACACGTGAGGCAATACTTACCCTATGACTTATCTTAGAAAATAGATTAAGGAAAGGCAAACCTACATTTCTAGCATTTGTAGACTTAGAGAAAGTTTTTGACAATGTTGACTGGAATATTCTTTTTCACTTTCCGAAGGTGGCAGGAGTAAAATACAGAAACCAGATGGCAGTTATAATAGTCGAGGGGCATGAAAGGGAAGCAGTAGTTGGGAAGGGAGTGAGACAGGGTTGTAGCTTCTCCCCAATGTTATTCTATCTGTATATTGAGCAAGCAGTAAAGGAAACAAAAGAAAAATTGGGAGTAGGTATTAAAATCCATGGAGAAGAAATAAAAACTTTAAGGTTTGCCGATGACATTGTAATTCTGTCAGAGACAGCAAAGTACTTGGAAGAGCAGTTGAACAGAATGGACAGTGTCTTGAAAGGAGGGTATAAGATGAACATCAACAAAAGCAAAACGAACATAATGGAATGTAGTCAAATATAGTCGGGTGATGCTAAGGGAATTAGATTAGGAAATGAGACACTGAAAGTAGTAAAGGAGTTTTGCTATTTGTGGAGCAAAATAACTGATGATGGTCGAAGTAGAGAGGATATAAAATGTAGACTGGCAATGGCAAGGAAAGCGTTTCTGAAGAAGAGAAATTTGTTAACATCGAGTATAGATTTAAGTGTCAGGAAGTCGTTTCTGAAAGTATTCGTGTGGAATGTAGCCATGTATGGAAGTGAAAAATGGACAATAAATAGTTTGGACAAGAAGAGAATATTAGCTTTCAAAATGTGGTGCTACAGAAGAATGCTGAAGATTAGATGGGTAGATCACATAACTAATGAGGAGGTATTGAATAGAATTGGTGAGAAGAGGAGTTTGTGGCACAAATTGACTAGAAGAAGGGATTGGTTGGTAGGACATGTTCTGAGGCATCAAGGGATCACCAATTTAGTATTGGAGGGCAGTGTGGAGGGTAAAAATCGTAGACGGAGACCTAGAGATGAAAACACTAAGCAGATTCAGAAGGATGTAGGCTGCAGTAGGTACTGTGAGATGAAGAAGCTTGCACAGGATAGAGTAGGATGGAGAGCTGCATCAAACCAGTCTCGGGACTGAAGACCACAACAACAACAGACCATTATCTTTTGAAATAAATGTTTATCTGTTTATTTTATAATAGAAAAAAATATATTTCATAGCTTTTATCAACCTATCTTTGCTTTCAAAAGAAATAATGGTAGTTTTGTAACACTGTTTCTATTAACACCTACCTGCAGGGTGATTAGAAACACCATGTTTAATTTTTTTAAATTTATTGAAAGAAAATAATTTGATAATATCATAAGATGTTAAGAGCAATACAGTTTTGGGTAGTATTTTTTTGTTTAAATAAAAGTTGACAAACATGCAATCAGTACTCAACAGTATTTTATACTGATTTACTTGCAGGTATGGTGCCACCCCAGAATCCTTCTAAAAAGTGTGACAGTGAGGATGGTGATGAGTTTAAAGGATCCAAAGAGCTTTATTGTTGGATACTTCCTCAGGAAGTTCAAGCAACATGATATGAATCAAATAGACAAGAACGGTCTACCCCAGGGTCCTTACCTTGTCGTTGAGGCTACAATTTGCAGGGACACTGCTTTAAATGAGAGAGACAGCTTAAACAGAAATAAAACCCCAGGCAACTAAAAATAGTACCAGAACCAGAGAGAACTAAAAGAAAAGACAGTGATCAAACGGATATAAGTGAGGTTTTATTTTTTTCAAAGGTCTGTTCTCAAGTTGCCCGAGTATATTCAGGATTTACGCTTCTGTCAAAATAATAAAAATGAGATAACTCAAGATTTTAGGTTCAGGGGTTAAAAAATGATATTTGTAGCATATGACAGATGCAGAATGCAGCTGGAAGCTCTCAGCCCCCCTTTCCACCCCCATGCATATATTACACGAATGCCCCCTCTACATTCATCTCTGGAATCAACACAGAACTGTGAAAGACAAAATTTTATGACAATAACCACTTTTTCTCATGAAATTATGACTTGTTTAACTACTGTCCCAATGTCTGTTTTGGTTAACAGCTGGTCTTACATTAGCCAGAGGGACAAATTTGGTGTGAATATGAGCTATCATCAAAATGTTACTACAGCTGCAGTTAGGAAGACCCTTTTAGTGTAAGAGGAACTCACGGATCATTCTAGTGTGGCTGATATACAGGGTGTTGCAAAAAGGTATGTCCAAACTTTCAGGAAACATTCCTCACACACAAAGAAAGAAAATATGTTATGTGGACACGTGTCTGGAAATGCTTACTTTCCATGTTAGAGCTCATTTTATTACTTCTCTTCAAATCACATTAATCATGGAATGGAAACACACAGCAACAGAACGTACCAGCGTGACTTCAAACACTTTGTTACAGGAAATGCTCGAAATGTCCTACGTTAGCAAGGATACATGCATCCACCCTCCATTGCATGGAATCCCTGATGCGCTGATGCATCCCTGGAGAATGGCGTATTGTATCACAGCCATCCACAATACGAGCACAAAGAGTCTCTACATTTGGTGCCGGGGTTGCATAGACAAGAGCTTTCAAATGCCCCCGTAAATGAAAGTCAAGAGGGTTGAGGTCAGGAGAGCATGGAGGCCATGGAATTGGTTTGCCTCTACCAATCCATCGGTCACCGAATCTGTTGTGGAGAAGCGTACAAACACTTCGACTGAAATGTGCAGGAGCTCCATTGTGCATGAACCACATGTTGTGTCGTACTTGTAAAGGCACATGTTCTAGCAGCACAGGTAGAGTATCCTGTATGAAATCATGATAACATGCTCCATTGAGAGTAGGTGGAAGAACATGGGGCCCAATCAAGACATCACCAACAATTCCTGCCCAAACATTCACAGAAAATCTGTGTTGATGACGTGATTGCACAATTGTGTGCGGATTCTCATCAGCCCACACATGTTGATTGTGAAAATTTACAATTTGATCATGTTGGAATGAAGCCTCATCCGTAAAGAGAACATTTTCACTGAAATGAGGATTGACACATTGTTGGATGAACCATTCGCAGAAGTGTACCCGTGGAGGCCAATCAGCTGCTGATAGTGCCTGCACATGCTGTACATGGTATGGAAACAACTGGTTCTCCCGTAGCACTCTCCATACAGTGACGCGGTCAACGTTACCTGGTACAGCAGCAACTTCCCTGACTCTGACATTAGGGTTATCGTCAACTGCACGAAGAATTGCCTCGTCCATTGCATGTGTCCTCGTCCTCGTCATTCTAGGTCTTCCCCAGTCGCGAGTCATAGGCTGGAATGTTCCGTGCTCCCTAAGACGCTGATCAATTGGTTCGAATGTCTTCCTGTCAGGACACCTTCATTCTGGAAATTTGTCTCGATACAAACGTACCGCGCCACGGCTATTGCTAATCCATACATCAAATGAGCATCTGCGAACTCCACATTTGTAAACATTGCACTGACTGCAAAACCACGTTCGTGATGAACACTAACCTGTTGATGCTACGTACTGATGTGCTTGATGCTAGTACTGTAGAGCAATGAGTCGCATGTCAACACAAGCACCGAAGTCGACATTACCTTCCTTAAATTGAGGCAACTGGTGGTGAATCGAGGAAGACAGTACATACTGATGAAACTAAAATGAGCTCTTACATGGATATTAAGCGTTTCCGGACACATGTCCACATAACATCTTTTCTTTATTTTTGTGTGAGGAATGTTTCCTGAAAGTATGGCCGTACCTTTTTGTAACACCCTGTATAGTCAGCTTAATATGATTGCTTCTTTTGTGAGGTGTGGAGAGGAGGAGGAGATTAGTGTTTAACGTCCCATCGACAACAAGGTCATTAGAGACGGAGCACAAGCTCGGGTTAGGGAAGGATGGGGAAGGAAATCGGCCGTGCCCTTTCAAAGGAACCATCCTGGCATTTGCCTGAAGTGATATAGGGAAATCACGGAAAACCTAAATCAGGATGGCCGTACGCGGGATTGAACCATCGTCCTTCCAAATGCGAGTCCAGTGTGCTAACCACTGCGCCACCTCGCTGGGTGAGGTGTGGAGAGAAGTACCTTGTGCCTTAGTCATCCCCTTGATCATCCTTAACACTTTGAACACTGGCCACTTAGAGGAATGTCGGGGCCAAGAAGAGTGGCAATTTATTTCATTATTAATAGTGTTACAGGCACGTATGTGATTGATATATCTTCAGCATTAATACATACTAAAAAAGGACCAAGCTTCAAGAGTCATTTGTGATATTTACTTCAGTGTTTTTATAGGTTACAAATTTGAAAATAATTATGACAGAAAGTGTAATTATCCTTTCAAAATAGAAGTGCATGATGAGTTACTGAGCAATTTCTTCCTCTTGAGCTTCCAAAATTTCTTGCTCACTAAACAAACATGATGTATTTGTATCAGAATTCATAAGCTGCAAAATCTAATGAGTACAGGCATGAAATTATGTCAACGCAGTCAAATACTGGCTTAGCCATTCGTGATGTCAAACATTATGTTTGCTAATGTTTCTTTGAATAATACCATAAATTGATAACAGAAGGCAGCACCTTTCAAGGGACAGGTAGCTAGATGTCTGTGCATTGTTCTCATAGTAAATGAGTCGAGTGATAGGTGGCTTGTGCATTGATAAAATTACAGCCAGTGGTATACTCAGGTGCAGTCTTTTGAACACAAGGTAAAAAGCAGACTTTTGCTTCTGCAGTGTATATAATTCTGTCATAGCATCTAGTACAACTTCTTTAATTCTCTTTTGTTGACTGGCTTAAAAAGTTTCCTTACACAGAAATTACTGTGGATGTTCTACTGGATAAAGGGGGAGATGCTGTGGGTGGCAAATTGTAATATCTGTTGCAGAGTATCATGAAGCATGTTGGAGCTCTGGTGCTGAGCAGACAAGAGTTTTAGTTCAGCTATTAATTGCTCTATTGACTGACCTCTACTGAATGCGATTTTCTGCCCCATAGGGTGTTTGATGGCATGCTTATAAATTGTAACTTTAGCCCTCTTTGGTAAAACATATTCCTCAGAAGCTAGTATATGTTGCAGAGTATCATAAAGCATGTTGGAGCTCTGGTGCTGAGCAGACAAGAGTTTTAGTTCAGCTATTAATTGCTCTATTGACTGACCGCTACTGAATGCGATTTTCTGCCCCATAGGGTGTTTGATGGCATGCTTATAAATTGTAACTTTAACCCTCTTTGGTAAAACATATTCATCGGAAGCTAGTATAAATTAACTAGTGTCTACACAGTTATCATTAAGTCTTCTCTAAATGTGACAAAAATGCATTCTGTGCTGTTGCATGTTGTTCTTCAGTTATTAGCAGCATTAAGATCCAGTGGAAGATGAGACCTTGAGTTTACTATGAGGAGTGATGGTGACTATTATATCTCCACTGACCTGCAGAGCCTATAACTAGTTAGCACTCAAAGTTTTGATCAACAGAGATCAGTTTTTGATTTTCTTTATTGCAGTGACTTCTCTGAATTTGTCTTCAATATTTTCAACAGAAAACAGTGGCTTCATCATAGCAAAAGATTCTCCATCAGTTCTGGAGCATATCAAGACTGAAGTGAATTGTCTGTCTTCATTTCTCCTTCATTGGCTCATAACAGAGGGTGAGACCAAAGATAGGAACTCTTCTTAGTTATTAATGTCTGTATTGAACCCCTTTTTCCTTTCTGATGAGACAAGAGTTTTGGCACAGTCACTGGTATGGGTGAGTTAGATCTGATTCATTGAAGATTATCCATTCTGTTGCTTTCATTAAGATAGGAGGCTCCTATTTGCTGTTACCTGCCACACCAAGGCTTTCTGGCATAATAGCCCATTGCCCTGAGTCTGTGCCATGTAATAGAATGGCACATACTTCTTGGTGTACAAGTGGAGTTTGCAGCTCAGGCATTAGCATTGTGATCTCTTTGTGGTTATAGGGTTATGACTGTGAAGGTCCATAATGATCTCCCTCTCCTCCACCATTCTCCCCATGACTGATAAGCTACTGTGCTGGCTTTCATGTGCTAACATAAATCCACTCGAATGAGAAGTGCACAGGACCTCCACATACAGTGGATAGAGTAAACACAAGGTGTCTTACCCTAATTGGCCCACATTTCTGGAGAAAATATGAAAGTGAAGGGCAAAATTAAAAATGGAAACACAAGTACCAGAAGTAGTTCAGGGTGTTTGTGAGGGGAGCTAATAGTAAGCATTGTCTTGATAATAGCAGAGTTGTCGACAAAAACGCTTGCCTCTTACAACAGGTAAGAGTTATGGATCTGTTCTAGTGCCTGATCCCATAGGGGAGGGAGTACAATGAATTTCCAGAGGTTACAGTTGTGGCACCAAACAGGGAGTAGTACCAAAAGGCCTCGGCCTCATGTTTGCCAAGCATGTACTCAAAAATGAACTGTGAGCCCTATAAAGCAAGGTCTTCCATTATCCTCACACAATTAGTTTCATGTGTTTGTCCTGTTCTATTCAATCTATAAGAATAGACCCAAATATTTAATCAAGAATGTTTGGGACCATGAGCGTAGTACTGATACTCTACTCTAAAGTTACTGGAATTGATGCGCATATCTTGTTTTTATCTTCATTTACGACAAGCAATCACCCCAACAGCAAGCAGTAATTTTGTCTGCCATTCTAAATTCTGGACTTCCTCAGTGATAACACTTTCTGATATAACACTGTGAAGCAAACATTCTAGAGTGCTGATCATGCTGGCTGATAGAGTATTTTTATAAAATAAGGAAGTGAGTAACTTTATGTACAAATTACATACATATGTAAACTTTCATATGAAATTGAAAACTTTTAAATAATCAATTTAATTCATTCTTTCCTTCTCTTTGTTTATTAAATAATTCCAATAGGAGGCTTCTAACCATGATGTGGTACTTTAGATGTTCTGCTGTTGGAAGCTGGTATGCGATATTGAACAGGTTTGGACTCATTCCGTCTTGGGCTGCCAGGACCTCCACTGCTGTCTGAGTCCTGATCAGCACCCATGGAACAGCTGCGTGACCTGCTGAATCCTACTGCACTGGAACTGTTGTGGACATGACTTGGAGGTGACTTGGTGCGTCGATGCCCACTGGATGCGACTGCCACAGAGACAGGCAGTGTCTGCTGACTCGAGATGCAAGAGATTTCTGTGCAAAACACAACTTGCTCACTTCATATTATGAACACTTATACTAAACTAATACAATTATTACTTGTATTTCAACTAAAATAGGTGATAAAGTTATGTTGGGCAAATATGATTATATGGCAAACTATATCACTTTTACCATCATGATAAGCTGAATTATTTGTCTTTATTTCTGATCCTACTACTCTGTCAGCTCAGCAAGAAATGATTATCTAATGAAATCATGAATTTTGTAAGTTTTCTGGTAAATTTTTAATTTCTCATCAGATGCACTTGGACCAAAAACTGCAGAAATAACCAGTAAGTCAAGGTAAACTCAAATTCTAAACATGTATGTTAAAGGCGAATATGTTTTAATAAAATGAAATATCTATTAAATACCCAAGGCAAAACTTAATGGTATTACACACAATTAACTGCTTTTTCAAGCAGTTGCCTTAACCCATAGGCTAACTGAACACACTTCCAAACCGACACAAACTTTTATTGCCACTGACGTTTCCACCTATATTTTCAGACCAGTTTTCAGAAAGCAATTTGATATTGTTTCATATTCACTGGATTTATCCTCACTAGTCCATTTAACTACAGTGAACTTATTGCAATATATAGTCAAGTTCACTACAAAAGAACACTACCATGAGTATGAAATGATACCTACTAGATCTAAATTGAAGATAGGCACAACAGAAGTCTGAAGTGGGCTTTCAGCCAACAAGACCTTTTTCGAAATTAGACAAAACACACACACACACACACACACACACATATGCACGCATGCACGCAAACACAACTTCTACACACATGACAACAGTCTCTGGCAGCTGAAGCCAGACTGCAAGCAGCAGCACTTGATGGGAGAGAGGCAATTGGGTCGTGCAGGTATGGAGGAGGCTGGGCTGGGGAGGTGAAGGGATAGCAGGATTGAGGTAGGGAATGGAAAGTGATAAAGTGGTGCTTGTGGGAGCATACTGGGATGAGGTGCAGAGGGGATAGGGCAGCTGTGTGCAGTTGGGAGGTTAGATGGAGGGAGGAGTGGAGGGGGGGAGGTCTCAGAAAAGTGAGAAGTAAAAAGACTGCGGATGTGTTGGTGGAATGGAGGGTTTTGTAGTGCTGGAAAGGGAACAGGCAAAGGGCTAGATGGGTAAGGACAGTAACTAATGAAGTGGCACCATACAGGGAAGAGGTGGGGGGGGGGGGGGGGATGTAGGGCAGCTAGGTGCAGTTAGGAGGTTAGACTGAGAGAGAGGGAGAGGTGAGGTTGCTGAAAAGGAGAGAAGTAAGAAGACTGAGGGTGCATTGGTGGTATGGAGGGCTGTGTAGTGCTAGAATGGGAACACAGAAGGGATGAGATGGGTGCAGACAGTGACTAATGCAAGTTCAGCCGAGGAGGATTACAGGAACATAGAATATATTACAAAGGGATTTTCCAACTGTGCAATTCAGAAAAGCTAGTGTTGGTGGGAAGGATCCAAAAAGCGCAGTATGTGAAACAGTCATTGAAATGAAGAATGTTGTGTTTGGCAGTGTGCTCAGCAATGGGATTGTCCAGCTGTTTCATGGTCACAGTTTATTGGTGGCCATTCATGTGGACAGACAGCTTATTGGTTGTCATGCCCACCTAGAATGCAGCACAGTGGTCACAGCCTAGCTTGTAAATTGCATGACTGGTTTCACAGATAGCCCTGCCTTTGATGGGATAGGTAATGTTTGTGATTGGACTTGAGTGATGGGAGGATGTATGGGACAGGTCTTACATTTAGGTATACTACAGGGATATGAGTCATGAGGAAAGTGGTTGGGAGCAGGGGTTGTGCAGGGATGGATGAGGATATTGTGTAGGTTTGGTAGGTGGTGGAGTACCACTTTGGAAGGGTTGGGGTAGATCATTTCTTATTTCGTGGCACAACAAGAGATAGTTGAAACCCTGGTGGAGAATGTAATTCAGTTGCTCCAGTCCTGGGTGGTACTGAGTTATGAGAGGAATGCTCCTCTGCGGCCAGATGGTGGGGACTATGGGAGTTGGTGAGTGACTGGAAAGATAAGGCACGGCAGATCTGTTTTTATACAAGGGTGGGAGGGTAATTATGATCTGCGTAGGCCTCAGTGAGGACCCTTGGTATATTTTGAGAGGGACTGCTTGTCACTACAGATGTGATGGTTATGAGTGCCTAGGCTGTTTGAATGGATGTTCGTGGTATGGCATGGGTGGCAGCTGTCAAAATTGAGGTTTTACTGTTGGTTGGTGGGTTTGATATGGACAGAAGTACTGGTGCAGCCATCTTTGTGGTGGAGGTCAACATCAAGGAAGGTGTCTTGTTGGGTTACTTAAAACAAGGTGAAGTGAATGGAGGTGTCGAGGTTCTGGAGGAATGTGGATAGGGTGTCCTCACCCTCAAGCAAGATAATGAAGATGTCATCAGTGAACATGAACCAGGTAAGGGGTTTGGGATTCTGGGCATTTAGGAAGGAGTCCTCTAGATGGTCCATAGGTTGGAACAGGGTAAGTATCATGCAGGTGCTCATAGTTGTACCCATAATTTGATAGTAGGTAATGCCTTCAAAGGAGAATTAATTGTGGGTGAGGATATAGTCGGTCATTGTGACTAGGAAGGAGCTTGTTGATCTGGAATCTGTCAGGCATTGGGAAAATATTAAGGCCATGGGCATTTTGGACGATAGTGTAAAGGGAGGTGGCATCAATAGTGATGAGCAGGGGACCATGTGGTAAAGGAAGTGGAACCATGGAGAGTTGATGGGTATTAGTTACAACCTACCCTCCTATATTAAAGATACCAACCATTTCATCCATCGAACTGGTTGGTATCTTTAATGTAGGAGGGTAGGTTGCAGCCAATACACTGAAGGTGTTGGTCGATGAGATCAGAGACTCCCCCCCATGAGAGAATCTCTGTTCTCGTGGACCAAAAACTTCAGCCTTTTACCCGCAACCTACTCTCCTATAAAAAAGATACCAACCATTTCCTCCATGAACTCTCCACAGTTCCTGTCCCTTTACCATATGGTGCCCTGCACACACTATTGATGCCCCCTCCCTTTACACTAGCATCCAACATGCCCATGTCCTTAACACAGTTGAACACTACCTTTGCCAATGCCTGTCAGAGTCCAAAGAAACAACTTTCTTCCTAGTCACCATGACCAGCTATATTCTCACCCACAACTACTTCTCCTTTGAAGGCATTACCTACAAACAAATGTGGGGTACACCTATGGGCACCTGCAGTACCCCCATCCTATGCCAACCTATTCATGGGCTATCTAAGGGAATCCTTCCTGAATACCCAGAATCTCAAACCCCTCATCTGGTTCATGCTCATTGAAGACATCCCCATGATCTGGATTGAGGGTGAGGACACCCCATCCACATTTCTCCAGTCCTCAACACCTTCTCCACCATTCACTTCACCTTGTCCTAAGTAACCCAACAAGCCACCTTCATAGATGTTGACCTCCACCTCAAGGATGGATACCGCTGTCCATATCAAACCTACTGTACAACACCAATACCTCCTCTTTGGTAGCTGCCACCCATTCAATACAAAGAAGCCGCTTCCATACAGCATAACCACCATGGCCATTGCATCGTTGGTGATGAGCAGTCCCTCTCGAAATATACTGAAGGTCTCATCAAGGCCTTCACATGCTGCAATTACCCTCCCAACCTTGTACAAAAGCAGATCTCCCATGCTTTATCTTTCCAGTCACCCACAAACTCCTAAAGTCCCACCATCCAGCCACAGAGGAGCATTCCCCTCATGACTCAGTACCACCCAGGACTGGAGCAACTGAATTACATTCTCCACCAGGGATTTGACTACCTCTCATTGTGCCCTGAAATAAGAAATGTCCTACCCACTACCCTTTCCACACCTTGCCCACAATGGTTTACCACCGCTCACTGAACGTACATGATATCCTCATCCGTTCCTACATAGCCTTTGCTCCCAACCCCTTGCCTCATGGCTCATATCCCTGTAGTAGAACTAGATGAAAGACCTGCCCCATATAACCTCCTACCACTCAAGTCCAGCCACAAACATCACCTACCTGTGAAACCATTCATGTGATGTACAAGCTAAACTGCAACCACTGTGCTGTATTCTACATGGGCATGATAACCAACAAGCTGTCTGTCCACATGTATGGCCATCGACAAACTGTGGCCATGAAACAGCTTGACCATTTCAGTGCTGAGCACACCACCCAACACGACATTGTTCATATCAATGACTACTTCACAACCTGTGCCATCTGGTTCCTTCCCAACCTGAATTGTGCAGGTGGGAACTCTCCATGCATTATATCCTACATTACTGTAACCCTCCTGCCTTAAAACTTCATTAGTCATTGTTCTTACCCACCTAGCCCCTTCCCTGTTCCAATTCCACCACTACATAGCTCTCTATTCCACGAATGGATCTCTGTCTTTTGACTTCTTTTCTGCAAGCCTTCCTTCCTCCATCTAATCTCCCAGCTGCACCCAGGTGCCCTAGCCCCTCTACGCCTTGTCCCTGTATGCTCCCACAAGCAGCATTTTCCATCACCTGCCCCTACCCTGCTATCCCTCCCCATCCCTCACCTCGGCCCAGCCTCCTCCTTACCCCCACCACCCTGTTGCCTCTCCTATCGTGCATTACTGCTCACAGTCTGGCTTCAGCTGCCAGAGACTGTGGTCATGTGTGCGAGTTGTGTTTGCATGAGTATGAGTATGTGTGTGTATGTTGTCTAGTTTCGAGGAAGGCCTTGTTGGCCGAAAGCTCACTTCCCAACAGTCTTTTTGTTGTGCCTATCTGTGACTCAGCATTTCTGATATACACTGTGTAGCAACTATCTTTTTCATGATATTGTTACATTCCATCTTGGACTTTCCATAGTTTGATACTTGATCTAAACATAGAAGTAAATGATTGGGTCTGCACGTCTATCATTTACTTTAAGAGGCATAAAATTGAAACATTCGTTTAAATCATAGGCTATAATTAGGAACAATACCAATAAACAAATCATTGTATTATTTCTTAACCTTGAAGGACTCATCTCTGTGGCTAAGTTGTCACTTTTTGTGACACATAGTCCAATGTTAGGTTACATTCCAGTACTTTAGCTTGCCATTGGTCTTCAGTCAGCAGGAGGGTAAAATTTTACCACACAGTTGATCAACCATAACTGTGTATGCTGAAATCCTCCATGAGATTTAAAAACTATTCATAATATTCCTGTCTGTCAGCCTCTCACATCATCTCTCTGGGGTGTTCAAACAGTGTTTTCAGGGGCTGTAGTTGGGAAACAACATATCCTGAGCTGGGAAACAATGTATTTTCTTCAATGGGCTTGTTTGGTGCAGTGACCTTGTGTGTGTGTGTGTGTGTGTGTGTGTGCTTTGATTGGGTTCCTAGCACTTTGAAACAAAGGTATATGCTCCTGAAGAAAAAAATCCACAGCTTAAAATGAGAAATTTAGTAACATGGATGGAGTCAAGATATTGTGATATGATTAACTCCAGTTTTGACATAAGAAAATTTGAACTATTTTCAGTTGCTTCATAAAACTTGAAAATGTTTGGCTTGGTGGCTCCTGTGCTTTGAAGAAAGGATGGAATGTTATTTTCTACAACCAGACTGATATTTGTTAATAAGCCCTTTGTTTATGGTTTACATGTTTGGTAATGCTTGATTACTTTTTCAAGTCTTCCCTCTGCAGCTACTGAGAACAACATTATATGACTACCTAGAGATAATGGGCTCCTTTATTTGTTCCAGAAGGGTTATCATAATAGCTTCCCACTACAAAACTAAATTTTTCTGAATATGTGTAGGAAGATTTATTTCGATTTTGTGATTAACATCCCATATCATACGGTTTTAGGCCCTGATATAGAAGATCTAGTTTAGAAGAAATGTTTTTTTCCTAACTTGGAACAGAACAAATATCCCACTTGAATACTTGTCAAGGCAAGGCTCAGTTCAGACTCGGTTGGAGACTACAGCAATGTAAATAATCCACCAAGCATTTTCAAACTAGCTTTAATATATTTCAATGAATACTATGAATGTTTATTTATCTTCATTAATGACTGTGAGCAAAGCAGTAATTTCAGCTTCCCTTATTATGTCCTCAGAATGCACCTACCAGATTACTTTCCAATTTACTGTGCTGTACTCTGTGTAACAAAGAAGGCATCAAAGCAGATGACATACACTGGTGTCTGATTTCTATGGCCAAGCACGAGATTCACCTCATACTCCATGCTAAACCGTGATCACGGGTCAGGGGAGACTTACCACACAGGATGAGAAGCTCTGGGTGACTTTCCTGAAATCTACCCATTTTTCTAGACCTCTTCAGTCCTTTTTCTTCACCCCTATACCTTTCCCATAAACTCTTCTGCCTGAAGAAGGAGGCACTAGTTCCAAAAGCTTGCCAATTACAACTGTCTTTTATATGTGTGTTCTGCTGTCACTTGCTGAGTAGATTTTTTTATATATCCAATTAAATTATTTTGTCAATAACTGATTGTTTTTGTTGTTATGTGATTATTCAGTGATGCACTGATATTTGCAATCACATTTTTGGTAGTTTCCTTGAACCTGACATTCTATCAACATGTGTCTGGGAAAATGTAGTATCCCTGATATTTCAATGCTGTCTGGTATCATTATGAATAATATAGTGAATTTAATTGCTAAAGATTTCATTCTGTTATAACTTCTTTCATTGTTAGGGAATAAAATCTGTCACTGATAAAGTATGATACTTTTTAATAATTTACTAGTTTGTGTTTGTGTAATTATGTGAGTTTAGTATTTGTGTACATAGTTGTGTTTTTTTTATGATACAGTGGAGGACTTTGCAATTTCATTTGTTGTAATGCAGCTTCAATTCTTCACCACATATAGTAGTGTGAATTATAAAATGATGCCTTGCTGTGAGATTTATTAAATGTGTAATTATTTATTACTGATCTCTTTTCTTATTTTGTGTTTCTGTACAAATGGTTTGAACAACAACAAAAATCAAACAGTTAATTCCAAGTTATTTTGTTTAATAGCCCAGTATTCACAGCTCATGTACACCATTTCCCCTCCTCTTCTGAATTTATTTTCTAAGAAAACAGTTAACTTGAATTGTTATGTTACGTGGACAAAAAAGTGCTGATATTAAAAAAGGGTGTTCAGTTAATAAAATTTTGGAATTCACAACCTAGGTTACCTATAACATTAAACCTTCTGTTCTTTAGGAATTTTTAACATAAGACTCAGAATATGTTTAATACATGGATGTTTCTTCTGAAAACCTTCCTAGTACATCCCAATTTGCCCATTTATGTGTTTCACATACCAATCGTCATTTCTGAAAAGAAGTTGTATATGGGTGGTAGCAACAATGTACATGGGATTGTGGATCTTAATAATTGCCATATTCTTAATAAAAGGAATTTCCTATCTTAGAGGAGATGTCAACTAAGCAAGAAATAAGCATGTTCTTACGTTAAACGAATCCTAGAATCCATAAACAATAGACTATTATTAGCTGGAATATTTTATGGTACAATTGAAGTTCTCAACTGTATGAACTGTAATATTTTATTAAGGGATATAAAGCATTGTCGTTTACATGGAAAAACAGGAATCTGGCTCAAATCATGTGCCACACATGGAAAACAGAAGACAGTAGTGAAAATTTCAGATTTGGTCACCTCAGATTGATGTGCTAGATTTGCGGAGTACCACATGGTTCCAAGCTTAGTTCTTTACTGTTCTTTGGCTTTGTAGATGACTTTTCATGGTACTGCACTTTTATCATCACATAGCACAGTCATTATGATTGGTGAACTACAGTTCACTAGTATAAAGACCCTTTCTTCAGAGAGGTAGTAGCTGCTTCACATCAAATGGAATCCCACTTGATGCATAAGGAAATAGCTTTTTCTGTTTCATACGACACAATTAAAACAGAAAGCTATGCGTATAAAGTTCAATGAAAAAGAAATATTGAAAGTCAAGTCTGTCAAATTCTTGTGTCTACATATGAAAAAACAACCAGAACTTGTTGGTTCAACCAGAACTTGTTGGTTAAATTCTTGCTTCATCTAAAGGAATGAGTTCAGAAGGATTTGATATTTAAGCTAGTGCATACATTTGTGACATGTATATAATGTTAAGTTGCATACTTTTGACTATTTCCATTTGCATATGGCATATGGTATTACATTTTTGAGAAAAGAAATCGCAAGCAAAAATTTAACATGATAGAGTCATTGGAATTTTGATTAATGACGATGCTAGATGCTCTTCCAGGAATTGGCTCAAACTACTGATGAAACTTATCACCTTCTTGGTTTGTTGGCAAGGATCACACTTCCTTGCTTTATTGGCAAGAGTCACACAATTTCGTAAACAAACCATAATCACGATAAAAGAATTAAACTTGATTTATGAACAGAACTAAAAAATCTCAGCAGGAGTGCATTTTTTTAAAATGAAACACTAAAAGTACAGGTCAAATTTAGGAGTGATTTAACAAACAGGTAAAAATTTTCTTTCTGGTTAAATCTTCCTTCTCTTTATACAACCTTTTTTGAAATAGTGCAATGGGTCTTATTCTGTGATTCTGACGGATTTTAGGTGTCATTGTACACTACTGGCCATTAAAATTGCTACACCATGAAGACGACATGCTACAGACGCAAAATTTAACCGACTGGAAGAGGATACTGCAATATGCAAATGATTAGCTTTTCAGAGCATTCACACAAGGTTGGCACCAGTGGCGACACCTACAACGTGCTGACATGAGGAAAGTTTGCAACCGATTTCTCATACACAAACAGCAGTTGACCAGCGTTGCCTGGTGAAACGTTGTTGTGATGCCTCGTGTAAGGAGGAGAAATGCATACCATCACGTTTCTGACTTTGATAAAGGTCAGATTGTAGCCTATTGCGATTGCGGTTTATCGTATTGCGACATTGCTGCTCGCGTTGGTCGAGATCCAATGACTGTTAGCAGAATATGGAATCGGTGGCTGCAGGAGGGTAATACGGAACACCGTGCTGGATCCCAATGGCCTCGTATCACTAGCAGACGAGATGACAGGCATTTTATCTGCATGGCTGTAATGGATTGTGCAGCCACATGTCAATGCCTGAGTCAACAGATGGGGATGTTTGCAAGACAACAGCCATCTGCACGAACAGTTTGACGAAGTTTGCAGCAGCATGGACTATCAGCTCGGAGACCATGGCTGCAGTTACCCTTGACACTACATCACAGACAGGAGTGCCTGCGATGGTGTACTCAATGACGAACCTGGAACCTGGATGCATAAATGGCAAAACGTCATTTTTTCAGATGAATCCAGGTTCTGTTTACAGCATCATGATGGTCGCATCCGTGTTTGGCGAAATCGCGGTGAATGCATGTTGGAAACGTGTATTCATCATTGCCATACTGGCGTATCACCCGGCATGATGGTATGGGGTGCCATTGGTTACACGTCTCAGTCACCTCTTGTTCGCATTGACGGCACTTTGAACAGTGGACGTTACATTTCAGATGTGTTACGACCCATGGCTCTACCCTTCATTCGATCCCTGCGAAATCCTACATTTCAGCAGGATAATGCATGACCGCATGCTGCAGGTCCTGTATGGGCCTTTCTGGATACAGAAAATGTTCGATTGCTGCCCTGGCCAGCACATTCTCCAGATCTCTCAGCAACTGAAAATGTCTGGTCAATGGTGGCCAAGCAACTGGCTCGTCACAATATGCCAGTCACTACTCATGGTGAACTATGGCATCGTGTTGAAGCTGCATGGGCAGCTGTACCTGTATACACCATCCAAGCTCTGTTTGACTCAATGCCCCATTATTACGGCCAGAGGTGGTTGTTCTGGGTACTGATTTCTCAGGATCTATGCACCCAAATTGCATGAAAATGTAATCACATGTCAGTTCTAGAACAATATATTTGTCCAATGAATACCCGTTTATCATCTGCCTTTCTTCTTGGTGTAGCAATTTTAATGGCCAGTAGTGTATAACAGTTTTAAATCGGTTTCCAGCCAATAAACTTGTTTGAAATCCGGGAAAAAGCTCAATGGCTTCTGGTAGGTTTGTCTATGAATGTAGTGAAAAAAATTCAAACTCTTAGGAATTCATATTGCCACCAAACTGAACTGAGAACAACCAAGTCTACAAAAACACCTCGTGAATATCCCACCTCATACGGAAACTGAAAACTAAGAGATGCGGTTATTAGTAATTATCTTTGTATGATGCATTTTTGGGTCTTTCAGTCATATGTCTCATATAGCTTACTTATGTGGAGACATTGTCACCATACCAGTAAAATTTTCTTCTTCTTCTTCTGATTTTGTTAGGACCCTTCAGGATCATGTGTGGTTTGTTTTGCACATTTTCTTTCTTCCAAATACCTCTTCATTCTCTCACTTCTTCTGTTAAGACAACTTTGATTTTGGTGACCAGCCACCTGTCACCATCCACCAACACTTTTTACTTCTCCCTGTCCTGTACTACTGCCTGCACATTCTTTTCTTTTATTCCTACAGCCTTCCAGTCATCTCTGACTTCCTTCACCCAGCTAGAATCTATTGCTACTAGTGGTGTAACAGAAGTAACAAAATACTTCAATGATCAGGGACTCAAGGTGAATGTCACCAAATCTCAACTACTGACATTTAAATGGGCAGTTCTCATCACAACAATATGAATAGTGTGTGTAATATCTCTGCAACAGAAAATGGTAACTATAAATTCCTGGGTGTATATGTTGATGAAAATTTGCGGTGGACATGCCACATTAATTTCGTATGCGGAAAAGTCAGTAGTGCCATATATCTCATCAGCCAGCTCGCAAAGATAGTTCCTAGCCAAGCACTGAAATGAGTATATTATGGAACATTTTACCCCTTTCTCAATTACATAATTGAACTATGGGGCTGTGCAGCTGATGTACATTTAAAAAGAATACTACTACCACAGAACAGAGCAATAAGACTTATACGTGGGATGGGACATAGAGATTCATGTCGTGAAGTGTTTGTGCAGCACGAATATCTGACAATATATTCTCTGTACATCTTCAAAATAGTTGTATTTTTTATAAGTCAACCAACAGAAGCTATCAAGGGCAGTGATGCACATGATCACAACACTAGAACAAAGTGTAACTATTTCTGTAACAGAACAATGTTAAAAATGACTGATAGAAGTCCATATATCAGTGGTTTGATTTGGTATAACAAGCTACCAAACTCTCCAAGGACGTACACGGGAAATGTTTTTAAAACAAAATTAAAATCTTTTCTAATAGAAAAATGTTTATATTCTTTCAATGAATTTTAAGATCGTGATTGTAACATGAGGCATTAGCATGTCAGTTGTAATGTGATAAATGTAAAAAATAGACATAAGAAGCAACAGCTACAGAATATAGTGTATTTTATAAGTATAAATATAACCGTAGTATTAAGTCTGACCTTTGCAAAAGCCATCATTATGATGGCTCCACACAAAGAAATGTAAATAAATAAATAAATGACATGTTGCATTTCATATCTTCTTAGTCAACCTGTACTCATCCATCCTCATGATGTGCCCAAGAAATCGTAACCTCTTTTTTCCGTACCTCACTTGATATGGGTTCAATATTTTCATACAGTTCCTGTCATGTTCTGTGTATCTAGATATCGCTATGTGTTTTGGTGCCCCATATGTCTCTCAAAAGTTTCCATTCCTCTCTCTCTTTTGCTGAGTGTGATCATTTCTGATGCACACAGAGCAGCATTTCTTACAGTTGCTATGTAATCTCACAATTTGGCATTCCATGACAGATTTTTCTTGCCATATGTCATTTTCACCGCATACTGAATGAAGCTTTTGCAAAAGCAGTGCCCTGTCTACTATGCTACTGTAGTTCTGTATGCCACCAGTTATCTTCTCCCCCAAATAACCAAAACTGTTGATTTTCTCAACCACTTGGCCATCTATCTTTCAGTCAGACTCAGTGTTGAATGTCTTGGTCTTCAATCTGACCTTTTCTGCTGTTTTGGTTAGATTTTTTAGTGCTGTCTTTGCCTCTTCTTCTGTCTCATTTAAGAGTGCTAGGTCATCTGTGAATGCCAGGCAGTCCACTGTTGCATTACATTTGACCTTGTATCCTATTTGCACACCTTTGATCTTCATGTTGCTATTTAGTTGTCTCCACTGTTTTACTGCTTTGTGAAAACCGGGTTAAATAAAATTGGTGACAGTCCATCCCCTTGCCAGACTCCTGTTTTTATTTCAAAGCTGTCTGACAGTGTACTGCGATGCCTGATTGGTGACAGTCCATCCCCTTGCCAGACTCCTGTTTTTATTTCAAAGCTGTCTGACAGTGTACTGCGATGCCTGATCCTGGCAGTAGAGTAACATTTCCTTTATTATTACATGTGTTGTAGCACCCAGCCCTCTATCTTCTAATACCTCAAGCAGAGTACTTCTGCCAACTGAATTGTAGGCCTTTTGGAAGCCCACAAATGTCGCTATTGTCTTTTTCCCTTTCCTGTGTCTGTGTTCTGTTATCCTTTTGATTCCAAATATCTGTTCTGTACAGTTACTCTCTTTACTAAAGCTACACTGGTACTCTCCTATTGTCAGCCCCCGTTGTTCTTCAACTCTGTTCAGCTAGATTCTCGACAAAACCTTGTACGCTATGTTTAAGAGAGAGATGCCCCTGTAGTAATCCAGTACTTCCTTGCCCCATTTCTTGTGTAGTGGTATTATAATGGCTTCTTTCCAGTCTATGGGTATTTTCTTATTTTTCCAGATATCCATTATTATATTGTACATACTTCTTTCTATTTCAGGCCCACCCCACTTGATCTCTTCAGCACAGATACCATTATTGCATGAGATTTTTAACTGCCTCTGCTACTTCTGCCTTGGTGGGTGCATTGTCTAGACTATCCTGACTTTCGTCCCTAGAGCATAAGTGTGTCCACATACCTAGCCATTTCCTCACACATCTCTTTCTCACCAGTTTTTATTGTGTCATCTTTCCTATTATGAAGAATTCTTTTGCCTCAAAACCTTTGGTTCTGCTCTTCATTTCCCTGAAAAAGACTCATGATTTGCTTCTTTAAGTTTATCATTTCTCTTGGCATTTCTGATCGTTTTGCTAGCAATTTTTCTCGCACTCTGGAAGTTTAACCAGTCTTCTTGCTTTTTACAGGATTGCCATTTCATCCATGCTTTCCTCCTGGTCTCGACTGCATTCTCACATTCATCCGTCCACCACTCATGCTTCCTTTTCTTGTTGTTAGTAGCCAATCGCACTGCCTCTTCTTCCATCATGTCTCTCACTCTCTTCCAATCACTCTGAACTACCATTCTCTTTGAATGCTCTATTCTGTATTTTTTCAGAAGATCTAGGTCACTTCTGTGAGTGTTTATGGTCCTATGTTTCCTTGATCTTTTGGGTATCCATATGCATTTTTATTTTGACAAGGTAGTGATCTGATTACATCCTGCTAGTTTTCCTCACTTTCATGTTCATAATCTCTCTGTGATTCTTGTCATGGACTGCTACATGGTCTAGCTGTTTTTCCCCAATCCTCTTTCCAGGGCTGACCCTCTTTGTTTTCCAGTAACATTTTAAAAATACAAATAAAATTTTTTCCATGTGATAAGTAAGACTAGTCCTATGGAGTTTAATAGTAGCCACTGTGGGTCTGCATACGTATGTTTGTGCACTCTTTGTTAGGAACAACATTAAATAATATGATTCCAGGGAAGCTGTTCGTAAACACCATACCAGAAATTAGGCAAATAGTGACATCCAAAGGCATGGGCTACAAGTAAGAGGAAACTTCCACAAAATGAATGCCTTCAA